>NC_069500.1:309765264-310065264 GCF_027579735.1 Bombina bombina
GAATATCAAGAGAATGAAGCAAATTAGATAATAGAAGTAAATTAGAAAGTTGTTTAAAACTGCATGCTCTTTCTAAATCATGGAAGAAAAAATGTAGGTTTCATGTCCCTTTAAAGTGAACGCCAATTTTGATGCTAAAGTGCCCAGTTTTTAAAAATTCGATAAAAACCATCAGTGTCTGATTCAATGCCGTGATTGGAGGAAGCCGGATTCCTAATTTTAGACCCAGGAAGAGGCTTTGCGACGGGTGGAGGAAGCTGGAGTTGCTGTGAAGATTAAAAGGTAAGTTTTTTTTTTCTCAACAGGAGTGAAATGTAAATTTTGATGAATTAAAGTGCCCCTGTTTTTAATCGAATTTTTAAAAACCAGGCACTTTAGCATCAACATTGACATTCACTTGCTATTTTACTTTGTTGCTCTAACAAACAGTCACCTTTATCAGGAGTAACTTGTGCAGTATTTTCATGTATTTTGCTTCATTGATGATTTCTTCAGATTCTCTGTTGCTACTGGTAACAAGTATCTCTGCAACATGATGCTGCTCGCACCATACATCACTGCTGGGATGTTGTACATGAGACATGGGAGGTTTACACCACACACTGAGATTTTATTCTCACAGAAAGTTCTCCCACATAGCACCTGATGCACTTTCAAGCTTTCTGTAAATCTCCTGTTGTGCTTTTAGATGGTACCATTTTGGGTACTGACTTATTTCTCTCATAGAAGTCATAGACAGAGATGTATATATGTATTTACAGACATATATACACATATAAACACTTAAATACATATGTACACATATATAGACACATATATAAGTGCATTGGCGCCCTTTGCAGTTTAGTAGATGAAAGCTTGTAAAAACATATTTTTGCAATATTCATATTTAATAAAGGTTTTAACTATGTATTTACCGTAAATACTTCACATTCCAATGTTCTGCACATAGCAGAATAGGTTCTAAGTATTTATAAAAAGATATTCCTATATGTATATATGTATCTATACCTATATATAATCGTGTATATATATCTATTTGTATAAATATATATTGTACCAAATTACCATCAAATATATATAGAAATATGTATTTATGAATAAATAGAACATATTTTTGTATGCGAAAAGCATTGGAATGTGAAATATTCATATTTTCATGTCGGGTTAGCACATTGGGAATCTGCAATCGTGTTTGCGTGTGAGTAGGGTGTAAGGTTTTCTTTTCACTTTTAAACCAAGTTCGGCTTTTTACACACGTCGGATTAGAGCGTGAGCAAAAACAGATTACTTTCAACGTGTAATATGAGCGCAACAGCACAGTTAACGCTCGAGCGAGAGCATTAAATAGTGCTTCAATTCTGATCTGGCCCTAAATAATCTTACAGGTAATTTGACAAATATTTGGACTTTTCTAAGTGACAGTTTTGTCTCATACTTTATTAATTTATCATTATTAGTAGTAGTAGTCTTATAATTTGTTCTTGGTCATATTGTCAATTTTGGTCCATGTCAAACTGTAATTTTCTTGAGACAAAGCAGACTAAAAGCACATATTAACTTTTGGGGGGGAAAAAAAACCTAAAAAATAGCTAGATGAACAATGAACAATAAAGAACAATAAAGAAGTGTGTCGACAAATATTAGCCAGTTACATACAAAAACAATTAGAGCAGTGATGTGCAGTCAGGGGAGACAGGGGAGTCTCTGCCTTACTGGTCATGGCAATAGAAAAAAAATAATTTACAATTGTCTGCTCCACTGCACATGTTATCAGGTTCCAGTCATTTGGGGAGACAAGTAAATTAATAAGACCAACATATGGAAAGCATGTCACTTATGCAGGTCCTAGGCTTGGAACAAATCTGCCATTAGTGATGTCACTCTGTTAATTAGACACACATATTCAGATTGACTTTTAACCACTTAAAGGGAACTAGTAAGCTAACAAGGATTTGCATATGATAAAGTGGTTACAGGATGTATGCATACAGCTACAGTAATGAGGGTGAAAGGAGAGATAACAGGTCTAATTAACTCTTTGTATATCTGTTGTCCCTAAATGTGTCAGCTCTAAGCCTTGGATAATTACATAATAACCCATAAGGCCCAGTTCAGCTTGAAAAGGGGTTTTATGATGGTATATGGTGCTTTCCCAGGGGCAATATCCCACAATCCCATGGCCTGCCCTCCCCTTATCAGAAAGGGAAAAAAGTTCTGCCTATGGGAAGGTAAGACCATGCACTATATTTTTGTTGAATGAGTATAAATAGTGGAACCGCATTTGCCTATATAATGAGAATTAAATTAGTTTCTTACCTGTATGTGTGTGTTGTAAAGAATGCTAATCATCATTGTGCAACCTGACAATTTAATTGTAAATTAAAGCTACCTCTAACGGGTTCATATATATGTTTCTCGAGCGAGTGACTCACCAGCCTCAAGTCACTGAAGTAGATGACATGTTAACAGACATTGGTGCAGGTATATGTGTTACTTGTTCATATATATATATATATATATATATATATATATATATATATATATATATATATTTATTAACAATCTTTTATTGAAGTTTTGAGAGAAAAGAGTCACCTGAGCTCAGGGTAGGCTTTATTAAAGGGACATTAAACACTAAATATATGCTAGATAGAATGATGCATTCAGAGAAAAGATTAGTCTGAGAATAACATGTAGATGTATTTTTTTAAGTTTTATTAGTTGTTTAAATATTGACAAAATAAGTGCAAAGTTTTAGTGTCTATAAAACAATGGGAGCTGCCATGTTGTAACTTAAGTTACTTTCTCAGCTGTGGCCAATTAGGGACAGTTATAAATAGGTCACTGGAGTTTGCAGCCAATGGCTGTGTGGAATATAACAGTGTTCTGCACTTCCATTTCTAACAGGAGCTGAAAAGCTCACAATTTCAGAATGGAATTATACGAAAATGGGACAAAATAAATAATAAAAGTATATTGCAGACTTCTTTTATATATATCTATACAGTTATCATTTTATATTACCCTCTCAAAGTGTTTAATGTCCCTTTAATATATTTCTGCTGTTGGAAAATATATATTAAAAGTAAATAAGTGAGGATAAAACTAAGTAACCTGGTGTAAATCATTCAGGATATTATGAACAGTAAAATTGTATCAAGCTTATGCCTTGCTCTAGGGATTTAACAACATATTAGTGACCAATATAGAAAGAAGAGCGAAGTAATAGCTTTATAGTCACTGGTCTCTTCACTAAAAATATATAACATAGTTACTAGTATAGGATATTATCCTTAGTTAAAATATCAAAAGCTCATATAACAAATATACCACATATGTAATATCCAAACTTACCTACCTTTATAGATTGTGACTAAAGCAAAAATATATATGTATTAGGAGAGGTGGATTTTCTGTCCCACCATTTTGGCCACTGACAGCAAGATAGAAAAATCAAAATATTATATCAGCTTTGGATCACCAAGGAAAGATCGCTTAATAGATTAAAAGTCACCTACTATGCTAAACTGCTCATCTAGCCCTTTTGAAAAAAAAAAAATAAGAGAAATATATTGAGTCAAATGGCAAATAAGACGGATATGCCTGACTATGTCTTAGAATGTCTGCTCATATACTCACAATGTTTGAACTTATTTGATTACTAACGTAAAGTACAGAAGGGTATATGTCCAGTTATCAGTGAATACTTGTTTAATTTATATTTACAGTTGGATGCACATTGATGTAAATAAATATTAACTAAACACTGAGTTAGTCCCCCACTCTATATAAGTATACTAAAACCCCAACTTGTGGAACAGTCAGATAAGGTGGCAAGTAAAATCTTATGTGGAAACAACTTAACTGATGTGGCAAGTGAAAAGAAAAATATATAAACCATAAACAAAGCAGTTATATTGTAGAACTATGTAGTCCATTAATGATAGTACTATGTGCTTCTTAGACTCAGCTTACCCCAGATCATCTCTGATCTAGCAATGGAGTAATGGACCCATCGGGGCATTCCACATTTGGGACCTTGTAAAGCAATATAGTCCATCAGAACATTGGTACAGAAAACCGTCTCTGTGGATCCCAAATGCCTGTGGCTATCAATGTTACATTCCTGCAGCCCAGATTGAAGTTGCCTGTCTTTTGCACCTTCTTTCCTATGAAGCCCAGGTTTTTCATAACACTGCAGTTAGTCTGCACTGGGAACAATGTGTCATCTTCTTATCTGTAGCTGCTCTCCAACATTAGACTGTGCTCTTCCATTTGGGCGCAAGGTTTTTATTGCGTGGGGGGGTGTTGATAAATTTGATGGGAGGCTAGAAATTTACAACAGTCCAGATTAGATCCTCTATCTTAAGAGAAGTCCCAATTTTAGCACCTTCTTCTTTAATAATAACCAGCAATTGTTACGTAAGATACCACATTTATAGAGATAATTGGTGGATTATCTATAATTTGAAGAGAGCTACTAATTTTGCAACTCATCATGGCCGCTGCCCAGACACGCTCCCCTACCTGTTTATATTTCAATGTTGCTGATCATGTCAAAAAGTTTAGTGCATCAAAACAACCTAAATATTAAGCTGACACATGAAGTAAATCAAACAAAAATCAACTTTCTGGATCTAACAATCTGCAAAAATACAGAGGGGAACATCAGTACTGATCTATATAGAAAACCCACAGCCACAAACAGTTTACTATTCAGCATAAGTGTGCATGCTCCTGGGACCGTTAGAGGTCTACCTACAGGTGAATTTTTGAGACTATGCAGAAATTGCTAGGAAGACCGTATTTTCAAAGCAAGAGCAATAGAATTGGAATTCAGATTACAGAAAAGACAAAGGAAATTGACTGTGCCCGGGCAATGTAAACAGAATCACTATAATGGGACCTCCTAACAAAGGTCCCAGCTAAATACGTAGGAAAAAGTGGAGCGCCATAGGCTAAAGTCTACTATCAGGGCTAGATAAGACCTGCAATGTCTGACATTGCAGTGGGCCACTGAAAAAGGGTGAGCAAACAAATAATGATGGGAAAATATGAAAATATAAGTAATATATAGATATAAATATAAAAACCGATATTTATTATTCATACAATAGGCTCAATCAGGTTAAAACACAAACAGATATGGTATAGAGCAAGTAAATCTATAGACAATGTCCTATGAGTGTAACACCAAAAAGTGTAAATAGTAGACATGTGCATTTCGATTCGTTCCGAATCCAAATTCGGACGAATTTGTTAAATTCGGAGATTCGGATCAATTCGAATTTCCGAATTACGGTAATACCGAATCTACCAAATAAATCCGAATTAGTTCGGATTTATTCGGTAGATTCGGATGGCCATGGATTACACTAGTATTTTACAGTATATTAGGATATATCACTCTGCTATGGGTTACACCTAATATACAGTACATAATACTAGTCTAATACACAGCACATCCCACCTAACACATACCGAAATTCCGAATTTCCGAATCGAACCGAATCCAGCCGAATTTATTCTAATCTGAATGACTCCGAAACGAATCCGAAACAAATTCATTTGAATTTTTTCCGAATTCGAATCGATCCAAACCGAAAATTCCAAAAAATCTGAATCGAACCGAACCTAAACAAATTTTTCGACCATGCACAAGTCTAGTAAATAGTAGGTGCCAAATTTGCGGCCAGATTACGAGTTTTGCTTTAGGAGCTATGCGGTGCTAACGAGCAGTTTTTTCTCACCGCTCACTTACCTGCAGCGCTGGTATTACAGGTTTTTACAAACCCTGCGTTAAAATACAAGAAGTGAGCGTAGAGCAAAATTGAGCTCCATGCAGCACTCCAATACCAGCGCTGCTTAAGTCAGTGGTGAGCTGGTCGTACGTGCTTGATCAGGATTTCCCCATAGACATCAATGGGGAGAACCGGCTGAGAAAAAGTCTAACACCTGCCAAAAAGCAGCGAAAAACTCAGTAACGCAGCCCCATTGATTCCTATGGGGAAACTAAAGTTATGTTTACACCTAACACCCTAACATGAACCCCGAGTCTAAACACCCCTAATCTTATCCTTATTAACCCCTAATCTGCCGCCCCCGACATCGCGCCACCTACATTATACTTATTAACCCCTAATCTGCCACTCCGTACACCACCGCCACCTACATTTTATTTATTAACCCCTAATCTGCTGCCCCCAACATCGCCGACACCTACATTATATTTATTAACCCCTAATCTGCCGCCCCCAATGTTGCCGCAACCTACCTACACTTATTAACCCCTAATCTGCTGCCCCCAATGTCGACGCCACTAGATTAAATGTATTAACCCCTAAAACTAAGTCTAACCCTAACACCCCCTAACTTAAATATAATTTAAATAAATCTAAATAAAATTACTATAATTAACTAAATTATTCCTATTTAAAACTAAATATTTACCTATAAAATAAACCCTAAGCTAGCTACAATATAACTAATAGTTATATTGTAGCTAGTTTAGTTTTTTTTTATTTTACAGGCAAGTTTGTATTTATTTTAACTAGGTAGAATAGTTATTAAATAGTTATTAACTATTTAATAACTACCTAGCTAAAATAAATTAAAATTGACCTGTAAAATAAAACTTAACCTAAGTTACAATAACACCTAACACTACAATATCATTAAATCAATTCACTACATTACATACAATTAAATAAATTAAATTAAATTAGATAAATTACAAAAAAACAAACACTAAATTACAGAAAATAAAAAACATATTGCAGATCTTTAATCTAATTACACCTAATCTAATAGCCCTATCAAAATAAAAAATAATCAGCTCTTTTACCTGTAACAAAAAATACAAACAACCCCCCAACAGTAAAACCCACCACCCACACAACCAACCCCCCAAATAAAATACTAACTAAAAAAATCTAAGATCCCCATTGCCCTGAAAAGGGCATTTGGATGGGCATTGCCCTTAAAAGGGCATTCAGCTCTATTGCAGGCCCAAAGCCCTAATCTAAGCAATAAACACACCCAATACACCCTTAAAAAAATCCTAACACTAACCCCCGAAGATTCACTTACCGGGAGAAGTCTTCATCCAAGCGGCAAGATGTCTTCACCGAAGACGGCAGAAGTGGTCCTCCAGACGGGCAAAAGTGGTCCTCCAGACAGGCAGAAGTCTTCATCCAGACGGCATATTCTATCTTCATCCTTCCGGCACGTTGCTGGTCCATGTTCAAGACATCCGACGCGGAGCATCCTCTTCTTCTGATGACTTCCCGACGAATGAAGGTTCCTTTAAGTGACGTCATCCAAGATGGCGTCCCTTAGATTCCGATTGGCTGATAGAATGCTATCAGCCAATCGGAATTAAGGTAGAAAAAATCCTATTGGCTGATGCAATCATCCAATAGGATTGAGCTGGCATTCTATTGGATGTTCCAATCAGTCAATAGAATGCAAGCTCAATCCTATTGGCTGATTGGATCAGCCAATAGGATTGAAGTTCAATCCTATTGGCTGACCCAATCAGCCAATAGGAATTTATCTACCTTTTAGAATTTTTTATTTTCTGTAATTTAGTGTTTGTTTGTTTTTTGTAATTTAGCTAATTTAATGTCATTTATTTAATTGTATTTAATGTAGGGAATTGATTTCATTATAGTGTAGTGTTAGGTGTTAGTGTAACTTAGGTTAGGTTTTAATTTACAGGTAAATTTGTATTTATTTTAGTTAGGTAGTTATTAAATAGTTAATAACTATTTAATAACTAGTCTACCTAGTTAAAATAAATACAAACTTGCCTGTAAAATAAAAATAAAGCCTAAGCTAGCTACAATGTAACTATTAGCTATATTGTAGCTAGCTTAGGGTTTATTTTATAGGTAAGTATTTAGTTTTAAATAGGAATAATGTTGTTAATGATAGTAATTTTATTTAGATTTATTTAAATTATATTTAAGTTAGGGGGTGTTAGGGTTTGGGTTATACTTAGATTTAGGGGTTAATACATTTAATATAGTGGTGGCGACATTGGGGACGGCAGATTCGGGGTTAATAAGTATAATGTAGGTGGCGGCGATGTTAGGGGTGGCAGATTAATGGTTAATAATATTTAACTAGTGTTTGCGAGGCAGGAGTGCGGCGTTTTAGGGGTTAATATGTTTATTCTAGTGGCGGCGATGTCTGGAGCGGCAGATTAAGAGTTAAAAATGTTATTATAGTGTTTGTGATGCGGGAGGGCCTCGGTTTAGGGGTTAATAGGTAGTTTATGGGTGTTAGTGTACTTTTTAGCACTTTAGTTATGAGTTTTATGCTAAAGCGTTGTAGTGTAAAACTCATAACTACTGACTTTAGAATGCATTATGGATCTTGGAGATAGAGGGTGTACCGCTCACTTTTTGGCCTCCCAGGACAGACTCGTAATACTGGCGCTATGGAAGTCCCATAGAAAAAAGGGTTCACAAAGTTTACGTAAGTCGTTTTGCGGTAAGGCCAAAGAAGTGTGCGTTGTCCCTAAACCTGCAAGACTGGTAATTGCAGCGGGCATAAAAACGCAACGTTAGGACCTGTTAACACTGCTTTTTTACCTTAACGCACAACTCATAATCTAGCCGATAGTGATTTACAAATATAAAACAAGATAAGGCATATATGCAATGTTACAATAAGATTGGTACAATAAGATTGGGTACCCAGGTGAATAAATGCCCCATCCTAGGGCTAAAAGGGGAGTTGGAATTATAAGAAAAAATATAAGGAAAAATAATACAAGTGTATAAAAAGTGCCACTAATAATGACTTCTAATGATCGCAATGAAAGTCTTTCCTTAATAATGTGAAGTGAACAAATCCGGGATTAAGTCCTGGGAAATGTCCTGAAATGATATCCTAATGAGTGTTCTTATAGTGCTGCAACAACTTTGGTGGAATAGCCAGTGGTCGTGGGACCTGAATATGCTCAGTCTGTGGAAATAAGAATAAAAACAAATACAGAAACCATCTAACAAAGTGAGTATAATAGGGAAATAACTCACCAGGGAAGAATACAAGCCTCCTTACGCTAAAGTCGACATGTTTCAGCCCACAAAAGGGCCTTTCTCAAGACAAAACCAACAACAAGAGTTATTGGATAAAAAAATCAAGAAGGCTTCTAATATACCTAGATTAATCTTGACATATAATGCTCAAACCCCCCAAATATTGAATATTTTAAACAAGCACTGGAATATATTAATGACAGACCCAGTTTTAAAAACTAGTCTGGGTAAGAGAACATCCATCAGGTACAGGCGAACTAAAAATCTTAAAGACGTAGTCACCAACAGCCATTTTCAGAGAAAGAAAACAATAACAGCATTTAACCCATGAGCATACAAATGTGGAAATGGCAGCACTTGTAAAATATATGCAAAAAATACAAACAATTACAGATAGATTTGGCAAATTCCACACAATCAAGAGATATATTAGCTGCAACACCGAAGGAGTTATTTATGTTTTACACTGTACATGCAATTTGATCTATGTTGGCATGACGACTCGTAAATTGAGACTGAGACTGATGGAGCATTCAGAAGTATTAAAAATGCTGCCAAAGACAGAGAGGAGGGAAAAACTTTGACCAGTGTCGCCTTGCATTTTTTTACATTTCACAAATCCAATAAAGATGAATTACAATGCTGGGGGATGGAAAAGATTAGTTTGGGCATTAGAGGGGGTGATTTGGAGAAAGCCTTCTTGAAAACTGAAAGAAGATGGATTTATTTATGAAATTCAGTCCAACCTCATGGACTGAATGAACAAAACAACTACTATGTATTCCTTTAAATAATATATCTCAATTAGAGATATAATGGCAACAAAATGGTGACGTCTGTACGTAAATATACATAATATTATTACTCTTTGGCCATACACAATTTGGAATTAATGAGTTTTATAGATTATTTTATCTTCTTCATGTATTTTACATTCCGTATTCTCTCATATCTAGCACACTTCATATTGAGGTGCTCACTCACACACTATTAACACTTAATTTATAAAATGTATTTATTTAAAAAAAAAAAAAAAAAACACTTTTTAGTTATAATTTATCACATCCACTTAGATTGTTTTGTAATTATTCAATGTTGTGTTTTAGGAATTTATTTATAAATACTGTATAATAATACAAGATTTTTGCACTCACGTTTTAGATTATGTAACTGTCACATACTTTTCAGATTCTTATAACACTGTTGCTATGCAACCAAATATACTTTGTTTTAGCCATTAAACCACTAATGCACTATTGTCAATTCTGTTTAACATATTGTTATTTTGTCTAAAATCATGTAGAAGGGGACAAAACACCTTTGATTTATTATTTTTAGCTCATTTAACCTAATATATGGTAATCATATACTTTTATTATTTGTAATAATGAGATATAGTAAAAACATAGTGTGATGAGAGCAGGATGTGATGTCACTAGGATGTGGGCGGGGCTTAGGTCCGGTGTCTGTGTCGCAGTTAGTTTAGTACAATCAACCTGACTAGATGTGTATTGTTATGCTCTGCAATAAAATAGAGTTGTACCATCATTGCTGTGTCCTGCATATGTCCTGCATCTCATGACATGGTGTCAGAAGTTCTGGACTTCGCTTCTGTTCCTGATCAATTGCAATGTCAAAGTTTACCCCACCTGAGCCTTTTGACTTCTCTCAGCCTGCAGCTTGGCCCACATGGCGTCAGCGGTTTCAGCGCTTCAGGATTGCTTCCAAACTGAACAAGGAGAGTGGTGAAGTACAAGTTAATTCTCTTTTATACTCTATGGGGAAAGATGGGGAGCCAGTGTTCAATGCTTTTATTTTCCAAGAAGGGGAAGAATTTAACTTTGATATAGTTATGGATAAACTCAGTGCCCACTTTGTGCCCAAAAGAAATGTGATTCATGAGAGAGCTTGTTTTCACAAACGTAATCAGCGTGTGGGAGAATCTGTGGAGTCATTTGTGCGCAGCCTGTATGAATTAGCTGAATTCTGTGAGTTTGGTGTTGCTAAAGAAGAGCAAATCAGAGACAGAATAGTTATTGGAATTGCAGATGCTGAAGTCTCCCTGAAGCTGCAGTTAGAGCCTGATTTAACGTTAGACGGGGCTATTAGGATGGCCCGCCAGAGTGAACTGGTGAAAAAGCAAAGTGCTGATCTGAGGTCTGAGAGTATTGTGGATGAAGTGCAACAGTCTAGAAAAACTGCTAGTGAAAGGCACAGTGTGAGCGGTAGATCTAAAGTACTGGAAAGGCCTAGAAGTGGATGGGCGCAACATGGCCGATGCACACGGTGCTACCGGGCTCATGATCCGAGTGCTATATGCCCGGCCAGAGATAGAAGATGCAGAAAATGCAACAGAATAGGCCATTTTGAAGTGGTGTGTAAAACTGAATACATTAAGGAGATGCAGGTGGACAGTGACCAGGAGGGTCAGGAAGTGTTTTTTGTGGGGTCTGTTGTGGAACGGACAAGCTCAGAGGAAGATTGGAAAGTTACTTTTACTGTAATGGGAGCCAAAGTTGATTTTAAGATTGACACAGGAGCAGATATCACTGTAATGTCTTTTGCTGAATTTATGAAACTGCCTCGACAGCCCCAGCTGGCGAAGGTTACTACAAATGTCCATAGTCCTGGTGGCCGCATTGATTGTGTGGGGAAATTTCTTGCCAGCTGTGAGTACAAGCAAAGGAAGTTTACCATGTGGGTGCATGTGATCCGAGGTCAGTGTGTTAACAGTTTATTGAGCAGAAAAGCAGCCTGTGACTTGGGCCTCGTGGCCAGAGTGAATGAGATTTCCGAAGATATGTTTGGCGAGTTGGGCCTACTGAACTGCAAACCTGTCCGTATAGCACTTAAAAGTGACGCAGTCCCATACAGTATTTCTACCCCTCGTAGAATCCCGTTCCCGCTCATGCCTCAAGTGGAGAAAGAGCTTATGCGCATGAAGTCTATGGGGGTTATTGAAGAGGTTGTTGAAGCGACTGATTGGTGTGCCCCCATTGTTCCAGTTGCAAAGAAAAACGGAAAGGTGCGCATCTGTGTGGACCTGAAAAGGTTGAATGAAGCAGTGAAGAGAGAGAGAATTGTGCTGCTGACATTAGAAGATATAGCGCCAAAGTTGGCTGGGGCGAAGTTCTTTTCTACATTAGACGCTTCTAGCGGCTTTTGGCAGATCCCCCTGGATCCAAAGTGCCGCAAACTGACTACCTTTATCGGTTCTGCTTCTGCAGACTCCCCTTTGGGATATCCTCCGCTCCTGAAATCTTTCAAAGGGAAATGAGTTCTCTCCTGAGTGACCACGTGGGCACAGCGGTCGTCATGGACGAAATTCTAGTGTATGGGTCTACAGTGGAGGAGCATGATCAGCGTTTAAGTTGTGTGCTACAGGCTATCAAAGAGTCTGGGCTGAAGCTGAATAAAGAAAAATGTCATTTTAGGAAAACTGAATTATGCTACTTTGGGCATATCATCAACGGGGATGGCATCAAGCCAGACCCCGAGAAAATTTGTGCTATTGAACAGATGAAAAGCCCTTCGGATGTACATGACCTGAGACAGATATTGGGCCTTGTAAACTACGTGGGCAAGTTTCTTCCAGATTTATCAACAGTTTTACACCCTGTCACAGAGTTGCTTAAGAAAGACGTTGCCTGGGTCTGGGGACCTTCACAAGAAAAAGCTTTCCTGCATGCCAAGTCCCTGCTGGGGTCTGCCCCAGTGCTGGGGTTCTACGACCCTTCAAAAAAGACTGTGGTTAGTGCCGATGCAAGCAGTTATGGGTTGGGGGCTGCACTCCTGCAGCTGAATGACAACAAACTACAGCCTATCGCCTACTGTTCCCGCACACTGACGGCTGCAGAGTCAAAATACGCCCAAATTGAGAAAGAGTGACTGGCTGCAGTTTGGGCCTGTGAGCGCTTTCAGCGTTATCTAGTGGGTTTGGAGAAATTTAGTCTGGAAACTGACCACAAACCGCTAGTCCCTCTAATCAATTCTTATGACATTGACAAAACACCTTTGAGATGCCAGAGACTTTTAATGAGACTGCTCAGGTTCAATGTTCAGGCAGTGCATGTGCCGGGGAAACAACTGGTTGTGGCAGATACACTATCCAGGCTCTCGCTGGCTGCTGCTGAAGAATCCTCCACAGAATCGGATGTGAAAGTGTATGTTGATTCAGTTCTGGCCTCTAAGTCCATTTCTTCAAGGAAACTGGAAGAGATAAAGAAAGAGACATATTTGGACACAGATCTGCAAGAAGTTATAAGGTACATAAAAGAAGGCTGGCCCGAGAGCCGGGCAGCCTGGATGTCTTTAAATGCTTACCAGCCAGAGAGGTCGCAGCTCACGGAGCTGGAGGGGTTGGTGCTGTTCCAAGACCGCATTGTAATTCCTGTCAGCATGAGGAAGGAGATGTTAAACAGGATTCACGATGGCCACTTAGGCATTACAAAGTGCAGAGAAAGGGCAGCTACAGCTGTGTGGTGGCCTGGGATCAGCTCCGACATTGCAAATCACGTGTCTAAATGTGCCTTTTTCCGGGAACGCCGGCCTACTCAGAGAAGGGAGCCCTTGATGTCTACTCTGCTGCCTGCGGGGCCGTGGCAGAAAATAGCTGCTGATTTGTGTGAACTGCACGGGAAAAAGTTTCTTGTTGTGATCGACTACTATTCCAGGTATTTGGAAATTGCACCCCTGAATGATATCACAAGTCAGGCCGTTATCATTCGCCTGAAGAGCTTGTTCGCCCGCTGGGGCATTCCAATGCAGCTGTTGAGTGATAATGGTATGCAGTTCGCTTCTACAGAGTTCAGTGCTTTCAGCAGGGAATATGATTTTGTACATTCCACGTCAAGTCCACATTATCCACAGGCCAACGGAATGGCTGAAAGGGCAGTTCAAACAACAAAATTCATTCTAAAGCAATCTGAGCCGTACCTAGCCCTCTTGTCATACAGGGTGACGCCCATTCAAGCCACCGGGTTTAGCCCGGCACAGCTGATGCTAGGACGCCATATTCGCACCACTTTACCCTCAGTGGGTGTCTTCAAGCCGCCTGGCCCTGTTCCTCGAGACGAAGTCCTTAGGAGGGATGAAGAGGCCAAAAAGGGTTATCGTTTCTTCTACGACAGGAGACATTCTGTCAGGCCTTTACAGGAACTGAAAGCGGGCCAAAGTGTCAGAATTAAACTGGATGATGAGAAGAAATGGAAGACGCCTGCTACGGTAGTGGGCCGCTCTCCAGAACCAAGGTCTTACACAGTCCTTACAGAGGGAGGGACGGTTACACGCCGTAACCGAAGACATCTTCAGCATGTACCTGAGAGTCTGGAACCGGATACCTCAGTACCACCGCCGGTGGGATCCCCTGTTCTAAGAGAGGTGCCTTCCCCTCAGCAAGATCACAGCGGGGATATATCTTTGCCTCCAGCAGACTCTTGTTCACCATCTTCTGTATCAGAGGACAGTTCATGCAAAGTTACATCAAGCGGAAGAGTGGTGAAAATTCCGGCCCGATACAGGGACTGACTTTAGCTAGAACAGTGACCGGAAGTATGGGCAGAATAATCCCATGGTCACTGTGGACTAGGGTAGTCTACCCCGATGTCCAAGTCAGGATGTAATTTATTTGTTCATGTTTTCTAATCTATCTGTTTTTATAATGTTCAAAAACAAAACTGTTGTTGTATACCCTGTTGGTGTACCTTGTTATTTATTATATGCAAATGTATGCTTTGCCTTTGAAAAAGGGGAAGATGTGATGAGAGCAGGATGTGATGTCACTAGGATGTGGGCGGGGCTTAGGTCCGGTGTCTGTGTCGCAGTTAGTTTAGTACAATCAACCTGACTAGATGTGTATTGCTATGCTCTGCAATAAAATAGAGTTGTACCATCATTGCTGTGTCCTGCATATGTCCTGCATCTCATGACACATAGTATCCGTTTATATTATATAAGCATATTTTAATAAGTATGAATAAGATAACCGCAGAGGACAATTATTGGACTCTCTACAGCAGTGATTTCCAAATTGTGTGTCGGCAGCAGTGTGTAGGTGTGTCCCTGCTTCAACAGAAATTTTTTTTTGGTTTCCGACTTTACGCCTGCTTGCTACGCATATCACATGGTTGACTCGTGATTGATACCTAGTGGGTCACAGATCATCTTAACCTATTAGCACAGCTCAGTGGGAACTGAAACTATTCCCATTGGCGGCTTTGACGGCACATTGGCTCCTGACTGCACGTGTAGTCTCCTCAATCGGCTTGTGACTGCATGTGTAGTCAGTGAGTGGGATAGCAGTGTGTTTGCAGTGTGGGCAGTAATCAGTGCAACTCGTGGAGCTCTGAGGGCGGCAGCTTTATACGCTGAGCTGAAGTCAGAAGTCAACGTAGTTTTTTTTCTGCAGCTAGCTCCCAGTAGAGCTTGTTTTCACAAACGTAATCAGCGTGTGGGAGAATCTGTGGAGTCATTTGTGCGCAGCCTGTATGAATTAGCTGAATTCTGTGAGTTTGGTGTTGCTAAAGAAGAGCAAATCAGAGACAGAATAGTTATTGGAATTGCAGATGCTGAAGTCTCCCTGAAGCTGCAGTTAGAGCCTGATTTAACGTTAGACGGGGCTATTAGGATGGCCCGCCAGAGTGAACTGGTGAAAAAGCAAAGTGCTGATCTGAGGTCTGAGAGTATTGTGGATGAAGTGCAACAGTCTAGAAAAACTGCTAGTGAAAGGCACAGTGTGAGCGGTAGATCTAAAGTACTGGAAAGGCCTAGAAGTGGATGGGCGCAACATGGCCGATGCACACGGTGCTACCGGGCTCATGATCCGAGTGCTATATGCCCGGCCAGAGATAGAAGATGCAGAAAATGCAACAGAATAGGCCATTTTGAAGTGGTGTGTAAAACTGAATACATTAAGGAGATGCAGGTGGACAGTGACCAGGAGGGTCAGGAAGTGTCTTTTGTGGGGTCTGTTGTGGAACGGACAAGCTCAGAGGAAGATTGGAAAGTTACTTTTACTGTAATGGGAGCCAAAGTTGATTTTAAGATTGACACAGGAGCAGATATCACTGTAATGTCTTTTGCTGAATTTATGAAACTGCCTCGACAGCCCCAGCTGGCGAAGGTTACTACAAATGTCCATAGTCCTGGTGGCCGCATTGATTGTGTGGGGAAATTTCTTGCCAGCTGTGAGTACAAGCAAAGGAAGTTTACCATGTGGGTGCATGTGATCCGAGGTCAGTGTGTTAACAGTTTATTGAGCAGAAAAGCAGCCTGTGACTTGGGCCTCGTGGCCAGAGTGAATGAGATTTCCGAAGATATGTTTGGCGAGTTGGGCCTACTGAACTGCAAACCTGTCCGTATAGCACTTAAAAGTGACGCAGTCCCATACAGTATTTCTACCCCTCGTAGAATCCCGTTCCCGCTCATGCCTCAAGTGGAGAAAGAGCTTATGCGCATGAAGTCTATGGGGGTTATTGAAGAGGTTGTTGAAGCGACTGATTGGTGTGCCCCCATTGTTCCAGTTGCAAAGAAA
Source organism: Bombina bombina (assembly GCF_027579735.1). NCBI lineage: Eukaryota > Metazoa > Chordata > Amphibia > Anura > Bombinatoridae > Bombina > Bombina bombina. The sequence continues at coordinate 309,781,846 of NC_069500.1, forward strand.
AACGGAAAGGTGCGCATCTGTGTGGACCTGAAAAGGTTGAATGAAGCAGTGAAGAGAGAGAGAATTGTGCTGCCGACATTAGAAGATATAGCGCCAAAGTTGGCTGGGGCGAAGTTCTTTTCTACATTAGACGCTTCTAGCGGCTTTTGGCAGATCCCCCTGGATCCAAAGTGCCGCAAACTGACTACCTTTATCGGTTCTGCTTCTGCAGACTCCCCTTTGGGATATCCTCCGCTCCTGAAATCTTTCAAAGGGAAATGAGTTCTCTCCTGAGTGACCACGTGGGCACAGCGGTCGTCATGGACGACATTCTAGTGTATGGGTCTACAGTGGAGGAGCATGATCAGCGTTTAAGTTGTGTGCTACAGGCTATCAAAGAGTCTGGGCTGAAGCTGAATAAAGAAAAATGTCATTTTAGGAAAACTGAATTATGCTACTTTGGGCATATCATCAACGGGGATGGCATCAAGCCAGACCCCGAGAAAATTTGTGCTATTGAACAGATGAAAAGCCCTTCGGATGTACATGACCTGAGACAGATATTGGGCCTTGTAAACTACGTGGGCAAGTTTCTTCCAGATTTATCAACAGTTTTACACCCTGTCACAGAGTTGCTTAAGAAAGACGTTGCCTGGGTCTGGGGACCTTCACAAGAAAAAGCTTTCCTGCATGCCAAGTCCCTGCTGGGGTCTGCCCCAGTGCTGGGGTTCTACGACCCTTCAAAAAAGACTGTGGTTAGTGCCGATGCAAGCAGTTATGGGTTGGGGGCTGCACTCCTGCAGCTGAATGACAACAAACTACAGCCTATCGCCTACTGTTCCCGCACACTGACGGCTGCAGAGTCAAAATACGCCCAAATTGAGAAAGAGTGACTGGCTGCAGTTTGGGCCTGTGAGCGCTTTCAGCGTTATCTAGTGGGTTTGGAGAAATTTAGTCTGGAAACTGACCACAAACCGCTAGTCCCTCTAATCAATTCTTATGACATTGACAAAACACCTTTGAGATGCCAGAGACTTTTAATGAGACTGCTCAGGTTCAATGTTCAGGCAGTGCATGTGCCGGGGAAACAACTGGTTGTGGCAGATACACTATCCAGGCTCTCGCTGGCTGCTGCTGAAGAATCCTCCACAGAATCGGATGTGAAAGTGTATGTTGATTCTGGCCTCTAAGTCCATTTCTTCAAGGAAACTGGAAGAGATAAAGAAAGAGACATATTTGGACACAGATCTGCAAGAAGTTATAAGGTACATAAAAGAAGGCTGGCCCGAGAGCCGGGCAGCCTGGATGTCTTTAAATGCTTACCAGCCAGAGAGGTCGCAGCTCACGGAGCTGGAGGGGTTGGTGCTGTTCCAAGACCGCATTGTAATTCCTGTCAGCATGAGGAAGGAGATGTTAAACAGGATTCACGATGGCCACTTAGGCATTACAAAGTGCAGAGAAAGGGCAGCTACAGCTGTGTGGTGGCCTGGGATCAGCTCCGACATTGCAAATCACGTGTCTAAATGTGCCTTTTTCCGGGAACGCCGGCCTACTCAGAGAAGGGAGCCCTTGATGTCTACTCTGCTGCCTGCGGGCCGTGGCAGAAAATAGCTGCTGATTTGTGTGAACTGCACGGGAAAAAGTTTCTTGTTGTGATCGACTACTATTCCAGGTATTTGGAAATTGCACCCCTGAATGATATCACAAGTCAGGCCGTTATCATTCGCCTGAAGAGCTTGTTCGCCCGCTGGGGCATTCCAATGCAGCTGTTGAGTGATAATGGTATGCAGTTCGCTTCTACAGAGTTCAGTGCTTTCAGCAGGGAATATGATTTTGTACATTCCACGTCAAGTCCACATTATCCGCAGGCCAACGGAATGGCTGAAAGGGCAGTTCAAACAACAAAATTCATTCTAAAGCAATCTGAGCCGTACCTAGCCCTCTTGTCATACAGGGTGACGCCCATTCAAGCCACCGGGTTTAGCCCGGCACAGCTGATGCTAGGACGCCATATTCGCACCACTTTACCCTCAGTGGGTGTCTTCAAGCCGCCTGGCCCTGTTCCTCGAGACGAAGTCCTTAGGAGGGATGAAGAGGCCAAAAAGGGTTATCGTTTCTTCTACGACAGGAGACATTCTGTCAGGCCTTTACAGGAACTGAAAGCGGGCCAAAGTGTCAGAATTAAACTGGATGATGAGAAGAAATGGAAGACGCCTGCTACGGTAGTGGGCCGCTCTCCAGAACCAAGGTCTTACACAGTCCTTACAGAGGGAGGGACGGTTACACGCCGTAACCGAAGACATCTTCAGCATGTACCTGAGAGTCTGGAACCGGATACCTCAGTACCACCGCCGGTGGGATCCCCTGTTCTAAGAGAGGTGCCTTCCCCTCAGCAAGATCACAGCGGGGATATATCTTTGCCTCCAGCAGACTCTTGTTCACCATCTTCTGTATCAGAGGACAGTTCATGCAAAGTTACATCAAGCGGAAGAGTGGTGAAAATTCCGGCCCGATACAGGGACTGACTTTAGCTAGAACAGTGACCGGAAGTATGGGCAGAATAATCCCATGGTCACTGTGGACTAGGGTAGTCTACCCCGATGTCCAAGTCAGGATGTAATTTATTTGTTCATGTTTTCTAATCTATCTGTTTTTATAATGTTCAAAAACAAAACTGTTGTTGTATACCCTGTTGGTGTACCTTGTTATTTATTATATGCAAATGTATGCTTTGCCTTTGAAAAAGGGGAAGATGTGATGAGAGCAGGATGTGATGTCACTAGGATGTGGGCGGGGCTTAGGTCCGGTGTCTGTGTCGCAGTTAGTTTAGTACAATCAACCTGACTAGATGTGTATTGCTATGCTCTGCAATAAAATAGAGTTGTACCATCATTGCTGTGTCCTGCATATGTCCTGCATCTCATGACACATAGTATCCGTTTATATTATATAAGCATATTTTAATAAGTATGAATAAGATAACCGCAGAGGACAATTATTGGACTCTCTACAGCAGTGATTTCCAAATTGTGTGTCGGCAGCAGTGTGTAGGTGTGTCCCTGCTTCAACAGAAATTTTTTTTTGGTTTCCGACTTTACGCCTGCTTGCTACGCATATCACATGGTTGACTCGTGATTGATACCTAGTGGGTCACAGATCATCTTAACCTATTAGCACAGCTCAGTGGGAACTGAAACTATTCCCATTGGCGGCTTTGACGGCACATTGGCTCCTGACTGCACGTGTAGTCTCCTCAATCGGCTTGTGACTGCATGTGTAGTCAGTGAGTGGGATAGCAGTGTGTTTGCAGTGTGGGAAGTAATCAGTGCAACTCGTGGAGCTCTGAGGGCGGCAGCTTTATACGCTGAGCTAAAGTCAGAAGTCAACGTAGTTTTTTTTCTGCAGCTAGCTCCCAGTAGTGCATTGCTACTCCTGCTCTTGATAAATGGATGGGAAGTGGAAGCTTAAAAATGCTTGCTGATGAAATGCAAGTGTCTTTATCTAATATTCCACTAAATATTCAGAAACTGTGTTCATCCCATCAACCTCATACATCCCATTAAAATAGTAAGTAGCTATTGGTGGTATTACATTTTTTTTTTAATTCTTGCACATACATACAGTTGCTTGTAAATACATTTCGTTATTATATATAATTTATGTATGTGTCTATACCTCTTAAAACAAGTTAGTTTAACCTCCTGTTTGCTAGTACATCTGAATTACTGTGTTGCGAAATTATATAGGTTTAAAAAGTGTGTCACCAACAAGAAAAGTTTGGAAAGCTCTGCTCTACAGAATACTATGAATAATAAGTCCATAATCTTCTTTATATTCTTCTATTGTCATCGTATCCCAAGCACATCTAGTCACCCCAGTCTTACAGTATATACAATCTATGAGTATAGTCCACCTTAAATGTTGGAACATTTACAGATTACTCCTACTAGCCGGCGATTGACCCTGCCTATTTGAGTGACAGCATTGTGATCCAATCATTATGAGAATTAGGCGGGACCTTCGGTATGCTAGGGTATATATCCCCATAGAATTGGTGGTCTGCCGCCTTTGATAAAGCCCGGAGGGGCGAAACACATCAGGGGACTTTCAGAGCATTTGGGGGCTCTTTTTTTAACAGTGGGATTTAGCGTTAGTAGTCACAATATTACCTGTCTCCACAAAGACCTGTGCTACGATCCCTTAATGTGCTGATATTACTAACTAACCTATACCGTACTACTCAGTATCTCTGGGTTATTTCCAACTATGCTCAAGTGGGTTCAGTCACACAGGATAGTGGTTGGCATTAAATGCACGTTTTAGTATCTTAACGTTTATAACCGTATGCCACTGTGAACTGTGTGTGAACTATCATTTACTTTGATTTAATTTGTTGGCGCATAGAGCACTTTTGTCCTCTAGTTTACTTTAGATATTAAAGTGAAGGTAAACTTTGATGAATGAAAGTCATTTTTTAAAAATACTATTAAAAACAGGGGCACTTTCATTCATCAAAGTTTACAAAGCAGACCTTTTTTTCTTTTCACAGCCAGAGCAGCTTCCCCCTCCTGGAAATCCTCTCTTCACATGTCAGCAATGACTAATCCGGCTTCCTCCAATCACAGCATGGCCTCAGGCAATGACTACCCTGGGGGGAAAGCCAAAGTTTACCAAGTTTACTAAGCAAGCATTTTATTTAGAATGATATCATAAGCAGTAGAAACAATTTCAACTTCCAATATACCATATGGTGTATATTACCCCTGCTGTTGAAAAGGCATTTAACTATCATGCAACCTAGCACATGTGACTGTTTAAGCATCACATATAAATTACAGCATAACCCAGTATACTTAGTAAGTGCTGAACTAGATATTAGAAGTTATTTGTATGGTGATTTATTATTTTTTATCACTATATCTCAATATCATCCCACATTGGTTTTGTGAGCCTACTTTTGTAGTCATTTTTTTGTGGTATTCAGATTTCACAATTAAAAGGTTGTACCTTTATCTATAAATACCACTTATATACATTGACACTTTGCTAATATCTCACATTATATTAACTATGTGTTGACCCTACTTTTAAGAATTTTACAATAAAAGTTATGTTTTAACCCTATCTGGTAACTCCTGCCTTCTAGTCTTGGCATAGAGTGCTATATATGCATCTTTTTTGTGGACATTTCTTTCTTTTTCTAAGTATTGCTGTCTGCAACTTACAGACAAGATCAAATGTATAGCAAATCCCATAGAACAGTTTATGCATTTAACTGGCTCATATTTCCTCCATGTAACATAAGATTTATATAACAATATCACTTGAATAAAATCACAGGTTTTACAGCATATAATCCCACATTTATGAGTACCTTTATTAATTAACTGCAAAGTGGTCTTCATCCTTTGGGGCGATTTTGTAGGTGACAGAATATTTCCTAAAGTGACATTGTGTTTTTAAGAGAACCTACAACCTGATGCCAGCCTACAATCTGATGTGTAAGCTTTTCATCAGCCAACAAGATCGAAAAGTGTGTTTTCATAATGTTACACAATTGTGCGTATTAGTTACTAAAACAGGTGACAAAGGTAACCTTACATTAATCCTTTTCCTTTTTCTTCCTCCTGACACCTGAGTCTACCAAACCAAAATATCAAATTAATCTGAAATTTCACTTTTGTTATTGCAGATGCCAGATGACATATTTGAGTCAATTAATTTGTCAGTAATTTGCACTCCTGTTTAGGCCTTTTTTCCCCTTAATATTTTTTTGGGTCAGTGTGTAAAATGTTTTTTTTTTTTTTTTTCATAACAATTCAAAAGAAAATGGGCTAGCAATAGCAAAACACTTGCATACCATTTTCTCCCTGAGAGAAGGGAGAGAAAAGAAGGGGAGGGGAGAAAAGGGAGAGAAAGGAAAGAAGGGAGGGAGAGAGAGAGAGAGAGAGAGAGAGAGAGAAGAGAAAAGTGGGGAGGGAGAGAGAGAGAGAAGAGAAAAGTGGGGAGGGAGAGGAGAAAGGGGGGGAAGAAGGGAGGGAAAGAAAGGAGTGAAAGAAGAGAGCAAGGGAGGGAGGGAAAGAAGGAAGAGAGAGAAAGAAAGAATGGAGGGAGGGAGGGAGGAAGGGAAAGAAAAAAGGGAGGGAATTGAGGGAGGGAGGGAGTTAGTTGAGGGAGGAAGGGAGGGAGAAAGGGAAAGAAGGGAGGGAAAGAAGAATACACTTTGAAACAATCACTGCCCTTTACATGCAACAATATACAGTAATTACCATCATTCAAGTAATGAAACTTTTTAAGTGTCCGTTTACTATTTACTCTTTGGGTTCATGAATGCAGAGAAAGCTAGCTATTAATTTTGTGATTAGACATCACAAGCTGATCTAAGCAGTGCACAGACGCATCCAGTCTTTTAGTTACTAAGACCTGCAATAAGCACTGCGCTCGCAGACCCACCACAGCTGACAAGGGGAGGCAGCATATCGGCACAAGGTCTTCTCCTCCAGCCTCACCTTGTAAGCATATCCCCGGGCATTTTTCTCACCAAGAACGCTTCCACTGCAAAAATGCCGGCAGCTCTAAATTAAGCAACGGTTTAAAGGAGCATTCACTCTAAAAGAAAAAAGTGCAGAGAAAGACTCAAGTGCAATAAAACACACACTTGTTACTGCACTTAAAGGGACATTCTAGCCCAAAACTTTCTTTTATGCTTTAGAAAGAGCACGCTATTTTAAACAGGTTTATAATTTACTTCTGTTATCTAATTAGCTTCATTCTCGTGATATACTTGGTTGAAAAGCATATCTAGATATACTCAGTATCTGCTGATTGGTGACTGCACATAGATGCTTCTTGCTATTGGCTCACCTATGTGCATTGCTATTTCTTCAACAAGGGATATCTAAAGAATGAAGCAAATTAGATAATAGAAGTAAATTGAAATGTTGTTTAAAATTGTATTCTCTATCTGAATCACGAAAGAAATATTTTGGGTTTCATGACCCTTTAAAGACAAAACTTTTTCTTCATCAAAAGCAAACAATAGGAATACTCAGCTACTCCGGTCCAGTGCTTCTCTAACCCGGTTTCCCTTTTACAGAATAGTCTCCTTTCTCCAAACGTCCGCTGGAACTTTAAGCATATGGAGGATTTTGCTCTTAGGGCTACGGTAGCCCTGAGTGTCCAAAAGTAGAGCACTCTGTTCCTAGAATTACGGCTCCTCTAGACGTCCAAAAATAATCCTGTGTTTACCTCTACGCGTTTCATCTGCTACGTGTAGATTTTTTCAAGAGGACTGAGAGTATCGTGATAAGTGGATCTGGTATCCGTCCCAATAAAAACCCTCACATTTATTTCTATTGGATAAGGTTCCCTGCCTAGTATGTGACGAGGAGATGATGCACACTGGGTCCTAAAGACCCATCTCTGAATATACACTTCCAAAAAAGAAAAATATAAAAAACAGGTAATTGTTAAAAACACTGTTTCATACATAGACATTGTGAAAGATAATAACAACTATTACAAACACTCTAAATTGATTGAAATGCCTATAAGATAGCAAATAGTAAAAAAATACGTTGTGAATATATATCTCTTAAAAATAAATAATACCGCATATACATTTAAAAGTTGATAAAAATACGATTAGCAAAAATATACATACACATAAAAATTTGTTCATATCTATATGTTTATCCGCTTTTATACTCAGATATTGTGTTATACTTAAAAGCATTCTTTTTCTAATAATAAAGGAGGAAATTCATAAAACATTATATATTGCTCCAACTTACATATATTTAAAAGCACGCTAGAATACACAACACTTTTAATTTCTTTTCACAATCAAACAAGTGCATAGGAAAAGATTCCAAAAGATAATATATAACTGAGGAGAAAGGGGAAGTTAATTCTATGTTTCCATAAATGACCCTAAATGACTCTGAATACCACCTCTGTTTCTACATAAAAGCTGCTATGTCGATATCTATGTTTAGTCCTTTTGGATGTAGACTTTTAAGTTTTTGGATCCAGAAAGTCTCTTGTTTTCTTAGACTAATCAACCTATTATTACAGCTATTTGGTATACAATCAATAGCCTGTATCTTAAGAGACCTAGGCCTAGATTTAGAGTTCGGCGGTAAAAGGGCTGTTAACGCTCCGCGCGTTTTTTTCTGGCCGCACCATAAATTTAACTCTGGTATCGAGAGTTCAAACAAATGCTGCGTTAGGCTCCAAAAAAGGAGCGTAGAGCATTTTTACCGCAAATGCAACTCTCGATACCAGAGCTGCTTACGGACGCGGCCGGCATCAAAAACGTGCTCGTGCACGATTCTCCCATAGGAAACAATGGGGCTGTTTGAGCTGAAAAAAAACCTAACACCTGCAAAAAAGCAGCGTTCAGCTCCTAACGCAGCCCCATTGTTTCCTATGGGAAAACACTTCCTACGTCTGCACCTAACACTCTAACATGTACCCCGAGTCTAAACACCCCTAACCTTACACTTATTAACCCCTAATCTGCCGCCCCCGCTATCGCTGACCCCTGCATTATATTATTAACCCCTAATCTTCCGCTCCGTAAAACGCCGCCACCTACGTTATCCCTATGTACCCCTAATCTGCTGCCCTAACATCGCCGACCCCTATGTTATATTTATTAACCCCTAATCTGCCCCCCACAACGTCGCCGACACCTACCTACACTTATTAACCCCTAATCTGCCGAGCGGACCTGAGCGCTACTATAATAAAGTTATTAACCCCTAATCCGCCTCACTAACCCTATCATAAATAGTATTAACCCCTAATCTGCCCTCCCTAACATCGCCGACACCTACCTTCAATTATTAACCCCTAAACTTCCGATCGGAGCTCACCGCTATTCTAATAAATGGATTAACCCCTAAAGCTAAGTCTAACCCTAACACTAACACCCCCCTAAGTTAAATATAATTTTTATCTAACGAAATAAATTAACTCTTATTAAATAACTTATTCCTATTTAAAGCTAAATACTTACCTGTAAAATAAATCCTAATATAGCTACAATATAAATTATAATTATATTATAGCTATTTTAGGATTAATATTTATTTTACAGGCAACTTTGTAATTATTTTAACCAGGTACAATAGCTATTAAATAGTTAAGAACTATTTAATAGTTACCTAGTTAAAATAATAACAAATTTACCTGTAAAATAAATCCTAACCTAAGTTATAATTAAACCTAACACTACCCTATCAATAAAATAATTAAATAAACTACCTACAATTACCTACAATTAACCTAACACTACACTATCAATAAATAAATTAAACACAATTGCTACAAATAAATACAATTAAATAAACTAGCTAAAGTACAAAAAATAAAAAAGAACTAAGTTACAGAAAATAAAAAAATATTTACAAACATAAGAAAAATATTACAACAATTTTAAACTAATTACACCTACTCTAAGCCCCCTAATAAAATAACAAAGCCCCCCAAAATAAAAAATTCCCTACCCTATTCTAAATTAAAAAAGTTACAAGCTCTTTTACCTTACCAGCCCTGAACAGGGCCCTTTGCGGGGCATGCCCCAAGAATTTCAGCTCTTTTGCCTGTAAAAGAATAAATACAATACCCCCCCCCCCAACATTACAACCCACCACCCACATACCCCTAATCTAACCCAAACCCCCTTTAAATAAACCTAACACTAAGCCCCTGAAGATCTTCCTACCTTGTCTTCACCATCCAGGTATCACCGATCCGTCCTGGCTCCAAGATCTTCATCCAACCCAAGCGGGGGTTGGCGATCCATAATCCGGTGCTCCAAAGTCTTCCTCCTATCCGGCAAGAAGAGGACATCCGGACCGGCAAACATCTTCTCCAAGCGGCATCTTCGATCTTCTTCCATCCGGTGCGGAGCGGGTCCATCTTGAAGCAGGCGACGCGGATCCATCCTCTTCTTCCGATGTCTCCCGACTAATGACGGTTCCTTTAAGGGACGTCATCCAAGATGGCGTCCCTCGAATTCCGATTGGCTGATAGGATTCTATCAGCCAATCGGAATTAAGGTAGGAATTTTCAGATTGGCTGATGGAATCAGCCAATCAGAATCAAGTTCAATCCGATTGGCCGATCCAATCAGCCAATCAGATTGAGCTCGCATTCTATTGGCTGATCGGAACAGCCAATAGAATGCGAGCTCAATCTGATTGGCTGATTGGATCAGCCAATCGGATTGAACTTGATTCTGATTGGCTGATTCCATCAGCCAATCTGAAAATTCCTACCTTAATTCCGATTGGCTGATAGAATCCTATCAGCCAATCGGAATTCGAGGGACGCCATCTTGGATGACGTCCCTTAAAGGAACCGTCATTAGTCGGGAGACATCGGATCCGCGTCGCCTGCTTCAAGATGGACCCGCTCCGCACCGGATGGAAGAAGATCGAAGATGCCGCTTGGAGAAGATGTTTGCCGGTCCGGATGTCCTCTTCTTGCCGGATAGGAGGAAGACTTTGGAGCACCGGATTATGGATCGCCAACCCCCGCTTGGGTTGGATGAAGATCTTGGAGCCAGGACGGATCGGTGATACCTGGATGGTGAAGACAAGGTAGGAAGATCTTCAGGGGCTTAGTGTTAGGTTTATTTAAGGGGGGTTTGGGTTAGATTAGGGGTATGTGGGTGGTGGGTTGTAATGTTGGGGGGGGGGGTATTGTATTTATTCTTTTACAGGCAAAAGAGCTGAAATTCTTGGGGCATGCCCCGCAAAGGGCCCTGTTCAGGGCTGGTAAGGTAAAAGAGCTTGTAACTTTTTTAATTTAGAATAGGGTAGGGAATTTTTTATTTTGGGGGGCTTTGTTATTTTATTAGGGGGCTTAGAGTAGGTGTAATTAGTTTAAAATTGTTGTAATATTTTTCTTATGTTTGTAAATATTTTTTTATTTTCTGTAACTTAGTTCTTTTTTATTTTTTGTACTTTAGCTAGTTTATTTAATTGTATTTATTTGTAGCTATTGTGTTTAATTTATTTATTGATAGTGTAGTGTTAGGTTAATTGTAGGTAATTGTAGGTAGTTTATTTAATTATTTTATTGATAGGGTAGTGTTAGGTTTAATTATAACTTAGGTTAGGATTTATTTTACAGGTAAATTTGTTATTATTTTAACTAGGTAACTATTAAATAGTTCTTAACTATTTAATAGCTATTGTACCTGGTTAAAATAATTACAAAGTTGCCTGTAAAATAAATATTAATCCTAAAATAGCTATAATATAATTATAATTTATATTGTAGCTATATTAGGATTTATTTTACAGGTAAGTATTTAGCTTTAAATAGGAATAAGTTATTTAATAAGAGTTAATTTATTTCGTTAGATAAAAATTATATTTAACTTAGGGGGGTGTTAGTGTTAGGGTTAGACTTAGCTTTAGGGGTTAATCCATTTATTAGAATAGCGGTGAGCTCCGATCGGAAGTTTAGGGGTTAATAATTGAAGGTAGGTGTCGGCGATGTTAGGGAGGGCAGATTAGGGGTTAATACTATTTATGATAGGGTTAGTGAGGCGGATTAGGGGTTAATAACTTTATTATAGTAGCGCTCAGGTCCGCTCGGCAGATTAGGGGTTAATAAGTGTAGGCAGGTGTCGGCGACGTTGAGGGGGGCAGATTAGGGGTTAATAAATATAATATAGGGGTCGGCGGTGTTAGGGGCAGCAGATTAGGGGTACATAGGGATAACGTAGGTGGCGGCGATTTGCGGTCGGAAGATTAGGGGTTAATTATTGTAAGTAGCTGGCGGCGACGTTGTGGGGGGCAGGTTAGGGGTGAATAAATATAATACAGGGGTCGGCGGGGTTAGGGGCAGCAGATTAGGGGTACATAAATATAACGTAGGTGGCGGTCGGCAGATTAGGGGTTAAAAATTTTAATCGAGTGGCGGCGGTGTGGGGGGACCTCGGTTTAGGGGTACATAGGTAGTTTATGGGTGTTAGTGTACTTTAGGGTACAGTAGTTAAGAGCTTTATAAACCGGCGTTAGCCAGAAAGCTCTTAACTCCTGCTATTTTCAGGCGGCTGGAATCTTGTCGTTAGAGCTCTAACGCTCACTGCAGAAACGACTCTAAATACCGGCGTTAGAAAGATCCCATTGAAAAGATAGGCTACGCAAATGGCGTAGGGGGATCTGCGGTATGGAAAAGTCGCGGCTGAAAAGTGAGCGTTAGACCCTTTAATCACTGACTCCAAATACCAGCGGGCGCCCAAAACCAGCGTTAGGAGCCTCTAACGCTGGTTTTGACGGCTACCGCCGAACTCTAAATCTAGGCCCTAGGGTCTCCCCCGTGGAACTCTGTAAAATGAAGGGGTACACTATGTTTATCGTTTTTTTATTTGATATTATATATGTGCTCTGAGAATCTACATCTGATCTTCCTTTTTGTGCGCCCTACATAGATTTTATCACAACCACAAGTTAGAATATATACTACATAAGTAGTATCACATGTACATCTACTCTTAAAAGTAAAAGACCTCATACCTTCACTATCTTTAAATTGAGTCTCCTTATTAATGTGTTTACACATATTACATGTCTTCCCACACTTGTATGTACCTGGTTTCAGACTCAAACAATTACTTTTAATCGGTTCTGCTGTTTCTATTTTCCTTAATTTGCTAGGAGCTAAAAGATTTTTAAGGTTTCTCCCTTTTTTAAAAGTGAAAATTGGCTCTTCTGTTAAAATTGGTGCAAGAACAGGGTCAGTCTTTAAAAACCCCCAATGTTTTTTAATAACATTTTTAATAATTTTATGCCCCTCATTATAAGTTGTGATGAACCTCAAAGTATCATTATTATTTAAAGCTAATTCCTTATTCTTAGGTTTCAAAATAGAATCCCTATCTGCTTTATATGCTCTATCATATGCCTGTTCTATTGTTTTTCTATTATAACCCTTTTCCAGGAACTTAGTAGACATAGTTTCAGCTTCTTTTTCAAAAGTATTTATATGGGTACAGTTGCGCCTAAGTCTTAAAAATTGTCCTTCCATCTTTTAAGATGGGCACTTCTATTATCAATATAGCTGTTTCTGTCAGTTGGTTTCCTAAAATTACTGACAGCTGTCTTTAAACTATCATCTACATATAGCCAAAGATCTAGAAATTCAATTTTTGATCTGGAATGTTTCCCCGTAAAATTTAGATTAAAATCATTACTGTTTATATATAACAAAAAGTTACTAACTGAAGACTCGTCCCCCTCCCAAAGGATGATGACGTCGTCTATATAGCGATGGTATTTTACAATGTTAGTTTTGAATGGATTATTATTCCAAATCTTTTCTGTTTCGAACCTATGCATATAAATATTAGCATACGATGGGGCAAATGTGGTCCCCATCGCCATTCCGTTCACCTGTTTATACAAAACATTTTCAAAAACAAAATAATTATGCTCTAAAATAAATTTCGTACACTCAAGAATAAAATTCAATTGTTCTGCTTGAAAGTTCCAATTCAATAATTCTCTAGGGCTCTCAGGCCTTTTTCATGGGGGATTGAGGTATAAAGTACTGACACATCGCAGGTTACCCAACAATAATTTTCCTTCCACTCTAAACCTTCAAATATAATAATGGTTTGCTTAGTATCCTTAATGTATGACTTAGTTTTTTAACAATGGGTTGCAGGTAAAAATCAATATATTTTGAAACTTTATCACTCAGGGAATCAATCCCTGAGATTATCGGTCTCCCAGGTGGCTTTTGTATATTTTTATGCACCTTTGGCAGGTGATAAAATATTGGGACCCTTGGTTCATTTTCCTGTAAATATCTAAACTCATCGTTATTAAGAATTCCTTCAGTTTTTGCTGCCACCAATATTTTATTAAGCTTAGTTTGATATTGTTTGGTCAGATTCCCATTAATGATACAATACGTATCTGTATCTTTTAACAAATTATAGGCTTCAGTTAAATAATCTTCCCTCTTTTGTATAATAATCCCACCCCCCTTATCTGCTGCCCTAAAGATAATGTCTCTATTATCCATTAATTTCTTTAATGATTTTCTCTCCTGGGAAGTTAAATTATCATTATACTTATTAATCAAGTCATTTCTTTTCTTATGGAAGAGATTAAAAATGAATAATTTAGTAAAGACTGGAATTTGGTCCCCCTGTGTGCCAACTGGATAAAATGTGGATGGTCTTTTCAAATTACTATGACTTATTTTTTACTCTTCCTCATATACTGAAATATTAAGTAATTCCTCTATTGTATTCATACTCTCATCTACATCCTGGCCTCAAACCCCCAAATCCTCTAAGGATTTCAAAATCGTTAATGTTTCTATATCTTTTTCTTCTAAATATTCCTTATTAGGGGCTTGATTAGAATTAAATCCCTTTCTGTGTGTGTGTTTTCAAAAATTCCATGTCTTCCTGGTAAGTAGTACCATCCCAAATGAAGATCAAGTCATCATTAGATCAATATAAAAGAAGATTTAACTTCAAAAATATAGAAAATTTCTCCCCAACCCAGAAAAAAAGGGGCAAACATGGCCCCATAGGTCTCCAAAACTTTTGGAGATAAACAAAATACCTCCAAACTCAAAAAGTTATATAGATATACCACTGAGAAAGAAAATGACTTTGTTCCTCTGAAAATGGGTCTCTTTCTTTTTAAAGTATGCAATAGTACCTGGAAGAGTATCTGCACTATTATTCTGAGGAGATGGGGTATCCTCTGTTTAAAAGTATCTTTTAAGTGTAAGAGTTCTTACAAGACGATTTATGTCTATTTATGATCTGTGTGTTTTGCAATCGGTACCGATTCCTGCCTCTCTGGTCTCTTCTCCCCCCCACCTCTAGTATTTCGTAATGCATATGAAAAATCTGCAATCCCTGTGTCTACTTCCTCATCATGCATTCTACTCCCTGGATCTCTGTCCTCTCTACTGGTTACGTGACTCATATTTATTAGCACTACCTTTATTTTGGACATTGCCACTATACATTTTTAATAGATCTACCTCCAATACTAGAGATGTGCATTCAGTCTTTGGACAAATGCATATTCATTCGATTTTTGCTAATTTGTTGATTCATTTGATATATGAACAACCAAATAAATTATTGGACAAATGGATGAAAAACTAATGATTGCTTGAGGAAATCGATTAGTTCATTTGTTCATGCTGTTTGGTGCCAAAAAATGGTGCAAGAATGGGGGAAGAAGTTATATTATTTGGTTAATATGCTCCTTTATTTGTAATGATGTATAGGAGGTCTGACCATTTATGTATCCATCATCCCCTGTCCGATCCTGCCATATTATTACTAATAGCTGATGTTAGGGACAATCGGTCAGGCACTAAATGCTGGATTTTTAGTCATACAGGAGTTGTATATTCTTTTAATATTTTAATTGTCTATATTAGCTGTTCCCATTGGAAATAACAGTAACAAATCTGAATCCAATATTCATCCAAACCGAATGCCTGCATGGATGAAATTCTGCCCAACTTAACGCTTGAAAAAAATCCAAAACTAATCTTTTTGACAAAACTAATTTATTGCCATGCACATGCCTATCTAATACACTTGTTTGAAGATTTTCTCTGTATAGTTTCAGAACCTAGCATGTGTGATTGTTTAATTTGTCTAGTGGTATCTCATTTTAATTTGGACTCCACTTATGATCTTGTCACTGGAGTATGTAAATTTTCTGCCCGAGGTCTACTCAAATAAAACCAGTATCAGAATTTTGATCATTAGAGTCCTGCACAGTCTGTGATAGATCACTCTTATCATCATGAGATTATGTTTCTGTATTTGGTCATAACCTGGAATTCCTTGCTTTTCTTCCTGCATAGGAATTATATAGGGAATTCATATCCTGTCTCCTCCATACATTCTGTTTATCTTTCTTGTACTCCTCAGAATCTCTCAAATATTTAGACTTCAATGTAACATAAAATTTAGTATATTGCAGATCTTCCGTATATTTTTCTAAAGTTTATTGCAGCTCAACAATATTGTCCTGAATTTTAGAAAAGACCAAACGTTTTAAATTGTATTATTAAAAGAATCAATCTGATAGAACACTCTGCATGTAATTTATTTCTAATGGTGGAGAAAGTCATTATCTGTGACTTCAAAGGTCAAGTACTTATTAATCCTTAGACAACTATCATCTTCAGGACTTCAGAGTATGATATCTTTCAAGAGTCTATGAGTTCCATGTACTAAGCTGCATAAGTTGCTCCAGAGCCCTTGCGGGGCAGGTTCGTACATGCGAGGCTGTTTCCTGTAAAGTAAGAAGCAGCAGTCATCAGAACACTGAATCTTACACTCCCAAACACCTCTGCGGTGTCAGAGAGAAATAGCCCCAAACTTGCACGCTCAGGGTGATTGACACACTTAATTGTATAATGATAAATATCATGTTGAGTTTGCACACATAAACCTGACAGAAGTACACTAATTCTATATATGTGCACTAACCCAACATTAGTTATATCAAAGTGTGTTATGTATTTAATAAATATAAAATATTTAAAAATATTAAGATGTACTAAAATATTGTAAAAAAAATACATACATAGAATATATATCTATATTTTTCAGACCCTATAATAATTATTAATATTATTATTACTATTTTTATCAATATTTCATATTTAATATTTCAATAATGCACCTTAAAAAGATACTAAAAACAAATTTTTAGCCACCAATCAGCAAGCGCTACCCAAGTTCTGAACCAAAAATGGGCAAGCTCCTAAGCTTACATTCATGTTTTTCAAAAAAAATTGATAATAGGAGTAAATTAGAAAGTTGCTTAAAATTGCATGTGCTATCTGAATCATGAAAAAAAAAATTTGGGTTTAGTATCCCTTTAAGATAACTAATTCTTCATCTGCACTAACCTGACATCGCGTTAGACCTAAAAAACAAAACCAAAAGTGTGTTCCGCATATATTACATTCCAATTCCAATTCTATATATATCTGATAATGTTAATGTAAATTATATTTCTATACCTATATATCTATAGGAATATATCTACAGGTATAAATATATACAGGTATATAGAGAAAGATGTTTTTAAAATAAAAATAATATTTTCCTGTATGTGAAGAACATTGGAATGTGAAATATTTACAGTAAATGCAGTAAATCCCATGAAATATTATTATGGAATTATTATTTAGTCACATATATATTATAGCCGTTTGCATTCAATTACATGGCCATATATCATATACTTTTGAACCCTTATAAAAACTTTGTATTACTATTTATATGACTAATTTTTATCAGATAGTATTAATGTGAGTATAACAGTTTATTGTAATATATTTATGTTGTGTTTGGTGTGACTTTTATTTTAGTCTTAAAGGACAACTCAGTGCAGTATAATTACATAATTAACAAGTGCATAATAAAAATACAATGCAAAAACACACTCTGAATTTCGAATAAGCAGTAGATTTTTTCTGAAAAATTTATTTTTTCTCCCATTTTACAGTCCCCTGTATCATGTGACAGACATCAGCCAATCACAGACTAGTATACGTATACCCTATGAGTTTGTGCACATGCTCAGTAGGATTTTGTTCCCTAGAAAGTGTGAATTTAAAAATACTGTGCAAAATTTAATAATGGAAGTAAATTGGAAAGTGTCTTTAAACTGCTTGCACTAACTGAATCATAAAAGTTTATTTTGACGTGAGTGTCCTTTTAACAGTTTACCCAAGATCTTCAGTGAGCAAACGTTATCAAACCATTTGTAATCTAGCCCTCTGTTGGGCATTACAATTAAAGATAATAATGAGAATTGTGAGCAACTGGACAGTAATACAGATAGAATAAAAGCTCATTGCAACTTTGCAGTAGCTAGACAGGTTTTTAAACCTTGTGGACCTACTTATATTGTTTTATTTTAAGCGTACCGTTTAATACATTTCACTAAGGCATGATTGGATGTCTACATAACAATGGAGATAGGGCTTTTTTGTAATATCATCTATAAAACGTATTCATTCTTTATGCATTAAATCTGCAAACACATATAATTCCTACATTGTTTAAAGATAACAAGCCTTTTGGGAGAACAAAATACATGTTGTTATTAGAGAAACTGGCACCAACCAGCCTATTTCTTCTTGGCATCTAAATGTACATACACCAATGCCAGGTATTTTATATGTCCCTAAAGACTGGTCACATCCTGGTTTCCATTAACTCACATGCATATTTAGCTTTCAAAACCATTAACCATGAATACATTTTTTATATGTTTAGAATTTTTATGTTATTACAGTAAGCCATTTTATGTTCCATAGTAAAGACATAGTCTGTGTACCCACCTATTTTCTAAAGACCCTTTTCCACCTCTGCCCCACTGTGCAGCCCCAGTGCATGTGTTTTCAATCAAAAGTGAAATTACTTTTACTTAAAACACACAGGTTCACTTAAAACCGGTTAAAAATTACAATGTAATTATCCTATTAATAATCATTAGTGTATATGTTTATTGAACTACGTAGCAGGGTAAAACACTATTTCACTGCACTTGTGGAAAAAGACTCTGAAAATCCATGGGCTAGATTTAGAGTTCTGCGTTAGCCATCAAAAGCAGCGTTAAGGGGTCCTAACGCTGCTTTTGGCCGCCCGCTGGTATTTAGAGTCAGCCAGGAAAGGGTCTAACGCTCACTTCCCTACCGTGATTCCAGATCCCCTTACGCCAATTGCGTATCCTATTTTTTCAATGGGATCTGCCTAACGCCGGTATTTGGAGTCTTGGGAGAAGTGAGCGGTAGACCCTCTACCAACAAGACTCCTACCGCCAAAAAAAGTCAGTAGTTAAGAGCTTTATGGGCTAACGCCGGAATATAAAGCTCTTAACTACTGTGCTCTAAAGTACACTAACACCCATAAACTACCTATGTACCCCTAAACTGAGGCCCCCCCACATCGCCACCACTATAATAAAAAAATGTAACCCTTAATCTGCCGACCGGACACCGCCGCCACCTACATTATCCCTATAAACCCCTAATCTGCTGCCCCTAACACCGCCGACACCTATATTATAATTATTAACCCCTAATCTGCCCCCCAAGGTCCCCGCCACCTACCTACACTTATTAACCCCTAATCTGCCGACCGGACATCGTCGTCACTATAATAAATGTATTAACCCCTAAACCGCCGCACTCCCACCTCACAAACACTATAAGAAATGTTATTAACCCTTAATCTGCCCTCCCTAACATCGCCGCCACCTACCTACAATTATTAACCCCTAATCAAGTCTAACCCTAACACCCCCCTAACATAAATATAATTTAAATGAAACAAAATAATATTCCTAAAATTAAATAAAATAATCCTATTTAAAACTAAATACTTACCTAGAAAATAAACCCTAATATAGCTACAATATAATTAATAATTACAGGATTTATATTTATTTTAGAGGCAACTTTGTATTTATTTTAACTAGGTACAATAGCTATTAAATAGTTAATAACTATTTAATAGCTACCTGGTTAAAATAAATACAAAATTACCTGTAAAATAAATCCTAACCTAAGTTACAAATACACCTAACACTACACTATCATTAAATTAATTAAATAAATTAACTACAATTAGCTAAAATAAAATACAATAAAATAAACTATACTATAATACAAAAAAACAACTAAATTACAAAAAATAAAAAAGAATTACAAGCAGTTTAAACTAATTACACCTAATCTAAGACCCCTAATAAAATAAAAAAGCCCCCCAAAATAAAAACCCTATTCTAAAATACAAAAGTAATCAGCTCTTTTACCAGCCCTTAAAAGGGCTTTATGCAAGGCATTGCCCCAAAGTAATCAGCTCTTTTACCTGAAAATAGAAATACAATACCCCCCCAACATTACAACCCACCACCCACACACCCCTACTCTAATCCACCCAACCCCCCCCTTAAATAAACCTATCGCTAACCCCCTGAAGATCGGATGGAGGACCTCTTCTTTGCCGCTTGGATGAAGACTTCTACCGGATCAAGGTGCGCAGAGGAGGTCCTTGATCTGGTAGAAGTCTTCATCCAAGCGGCAAAGAAGAGGTCCTCCATCCGGTAAAAGTGTTCATCCAGGCGGTGTCTTCAATCTTCATCCATCCGGAGTGGAGCGGAGCCATCTTCAACGGAGCCGACGCAGAGCCATCCTCTTCAACCAACGGACTAACGACAAATGAAGGTTCCTTTAAGGGACGTCATCCAAGATGGCATCCCTTCAATTCCGATTGGCTGATAGAATTCTATCAGCCAATCGGAATTAAGGTAGAAAAAATCTCATTGGCTGATGCAATATCGTGCACGAGCACGTTTTAACTGCTTACCGCTAGCAACGCTGGTATTGAGGGTTGAAGTGGAGCTAAGTTAGGCTCAATGCACCCTTTTTTGAGCCTGACGCAGCCCCTCAGACAACTCTAAATAGCAGCGTTGTCTTAAGGGTGCGTTGGGAAAAAAAAGCAGTGTTAGCTACGCGGGTCTTTACCGACAAAACTCTAAATCTAGCTGCATGTTTGTAATAACACAAACTAGAAACATCTTCAAAATTTTGAATCTTGGTTCCGAAATTGATGGCGCTGTGATCTCCTTGTCTGCACACTGACTTAGATCGCTGGCAATAATTTCCTTGAGCGATCTCTACTACAGAGCATAGTGCTTAGTTCCAAACTTAAAGGGACAGTCTAGGCCAAAATAAACTTTCATGATTCAGATAGAGCATGTAATTTTAAACAATTTTCCAACTTACTTTTATCACCAATTTTGCTTTGTTCTCTTGGTATTCTTAGTTGAAAGCTTAACCTAGGAGGTTCATATGCTAATTTCTTATACCATGAATGCCACCTCTTTTCAGAATGCATTTTAGCAGTTTTTCACCACTAGAGGGTGTTAGTTCACGTATTTCATATAGATAACACTGTGCTTGTACACGTGAAGTTATCTGGGAGCAGGCACTGATCGGCTACACTGCAAGTCTGTCAAAATAACTGAAATAAAGGGGCAGTTTGCAGAGGCTTAGATACAAGATAATCACAGAGGTTAAAAGTATATTAATATAACTGTGTTGGTTATGCAAAACTGGGGAATGGGTAATAAAGGGATTATCTATCTTTTAAAACAATAACAATTCTGGTGTAGACTGTCCCTTTAAAGTATAGTGCAAATGCACAAAAGTACATACATGCACACACACAAACACAAGCGCACCTGCACACATACATGCACACATGCGCACACACACTCACAAACACACACATATGGGCCTAGTTTACAAGTGGAGCATAAAAATGGTAGATCTACAGTGTGCTAACATTACTAGAGCTCAATCCATAGTACTCCCATTTTTACTTGCATATTAAAAGTGGAAAGTAAAATGTTAGATCACAAGTAAAAGAAATGCTGAAAAAAGTAATATATAATTTCTGTGGGTTACTTAAAGGATCACTAAACACAAATTGTAAACTACAACGCATGATTTTGAACCTTCATATCTGAGAATAATTTTGCAATGAAAACTGCAGATTTATTTTGTCAACTGAGTTTATTGTTTTATGTCTATTCATTTAACTGATTTCCCTGTCCCCCAGAACAAAATAATCATTGCTAACCAATCATAAAGTAATATTCAGATATAGCATAAACTCTGAACAGGTGCAGTTGATAGAGAATGGGGAAGCCTGCCCTTATCTCTTCCCTTAAGGTGGTTTAGCACTGATTCAACTTAGTTACTATTGCAAAGAATGCTTCTCCTATCATAATTATTGATGCAAAACTGATAAACCACCTTTTACAAACATGTGACTGCTGAGAATATTTAGGGGCGAAGGTGAAATAAACAAAAGCTTACATAATTTGCGTAAAAGTATTAACCCAAACATCCCTTGGAGAAAGTTAAACAAGCACAATTTTTAGATGTATTTTACAGCAAACAGCAGCAAAATAAATAATGAATGTATATCACAATAATGTTTCACTTGCAACAATGAAACATTTTATACATTGTCTGAAATGTTTAATAGTCCTTTAATGAATTATGACATAAAATAGTGTTTAAATGTAAGCAACAACAAAAAAAATCTAAAATTGTCTTAATTCAGGGTTTAGAAAAGACTTAGCAAAAAAAGAGAGAAACGATACATTAGAAAAGTCTATAAACCTTTACAAAAAAGTGTTTTCTAATGAAATGGAATAACATATTTAAATAATCTCAAAACAAATTTTGAAGATAAATATGTGTTCTAATAAATTGGAATGACCTCAAATGTTATATTAAGCCACATAGTTCTATAGCCGCCCTAAAGTTACAAGTCCAATGGCTTTATATAGTTGCTGACATTGGAAATTATGTATATAGCAAACACTACAGTGCCTTTCTATTCACTTTATCTGTCTTTAGACCGTAACCTAACAAATAAGGAGTTTGAAGAGATATTTTCATCAAGTAGAAGTCATTCTACTTGGGGGGATTTGTTTTATGATATGGAACTGTTAAAGATTAGAAAAACTAAATTCAAACTGGATATATAGGCCTCCATGTATTAAAGTGCGTGCTGACAAGCTTCTTAACTTGAGAAGTTGTCCACACACCTTTGTGGCATACGGGCAGCGGTTCCTGCCCATCCACTGCCCGTATGTATCATTACACACCAATCACCCCAAGTAAGCCTGTCAATCAGGCAATGAGCCGGTTTGGGGTGATTTCTCTCTGACACCTCAGAGGTGGCAGCGATGTAAATGTAAGCATCGTCTATTTAATGTATTAATTATTTATGCATTACCAATAACAAATGATGGCAAAATTATTACAGTAGGAATTACCCAACTCTACCACCAGTGATTGTTTTGTCTGTATAATGTTATATATTATTCTCATTCATAGTATAGCTGCCTTTAACTTGGAACTTTTATTGACACTTACATTCCTCCATGGCATTTAGATCAATCACCTGACCTGTACAAATTCACACAGTGCAGACCAGAAAGTCATAGATTAACAGTAAACAGATTTTATCAACTAGATTTTTCAAAAGCTTGTATTTCTGAAAACCAGTTTGGGTGAAATTGCTAAATTTTCAGAGATAAATTACATAAAAAAAGGGGCAAAATAAATGGCAAAGTTGTTTCAGCATATAGAACTAAACATCTTATATAAAAAATCTCAAGGTATTTACTATGCCTTTAAGCATATTGCTACTCTAGTTTTCAAGATAGAAAAAAATTTGTTTTGGACACCATGTGCTGCTATTATAAATTTCAGTTATGACTACAGTCCGTCTGGCCCTCCGCCTCCGCGCATTGACCGATCCGCCTGGGATGAAGAAGATGCCGGTCCCGCGATGGATGAAGATGGAGCCGTCTGGATGAAGATGCTTCACCGCTGGGATGAAGATCGTTTCATATAACTGCATGTAATAGACACTACTATAAAGAATAATATGCACAGATACTGATATAAAAATCCAGTATAAAAATGTTTAAAAACTTACTTAGAAATTAGCTCTGTTGAAAAGGTAGTTGGAAAGCCCACTGCAAGTGGGAAATAAGACACTCCCCCCTCCCCCTTCTTATGCATATGAAAAGAGTCTTTACACAAACAGGAGCAAGCTGGAGTAGGTAGCTGACGGTATTCTCATAAAACTTTGGGGCTTGGTTAGGAGTCTGAAAATCAGAGCAATGTTATTTAAAATGAGCAAAACTATGCATTTAAAAAAAAAAAAAAAAACTTTATGGGCTATATAAATAGATCATCTACAAAACATTTATGCAAAGAAAAGATGAGTGTATAATGTCCCTTTAATGGGCCGAAAAAGAGCAGAATGCCCTTTTAAGGGCAGTAAAAGAGCTGAATGCCCTTTTAAGCGCAATACCCATACAAATGCCCTTTTGAGGGCAATGGGTAGATTAGGTTTTTTTTAGTTAGTTTTTTTATATTTTGTGGGTTTTTGGGGGGTGGGGGTTTGTAATGTTAGGGGGTGTTTGTTTTTTGTTTTTTTTTAGCAAAAGAGCTGTTAACTTAAGGGGAAATTCCCTACAAAAGGCCCTTTTAATGGCTATTGGTAGTTTATTATATATTTTTATTTTGGGTTGTTTTTTTTTTTTTAAACGGGGTATTAGAATAGGAATAATTTTTATTATTTTGGATAATTTAGTTTGTTATTTTTTGTAATGGTATTTTTTTTATTTTTTGGGTGTTTTTTTTTTTTGTTTTTTTTTCGATTAGCCATTTTTTTTTTTTTTAATGGGCCGAAAAAAACCTGAATGCCCTTTTAAGGACAATGCCCATACAAATGCCCTTTTCGGGTCAATGGGTAGATTAGGTTTATTTGTATGTTGTGGGTTTGGGGGGGTGGGGGTTTATAATGTTGTTAACTTTAGGGCAATTTGGGGTATTAGAATAGAATTTTTTTTTTATCTTTTTGGATCATTTCTTTTGTTATTTTTTGTAATGGTAGTTTTTTTATATTTTGTAATTTCAGTGTTTATTATTTTTTGTAATTGTAGTTTTCATTTTCTAGTAATCTTATTTTTATTTTATTTTTAGTAATGTTAGGTTTTATGTTTTTAGTAATATTAGGTTTTATTAGTGTAAGCTTAGGTTTTATTTTTATTTCACAGGTAAGTTTGTATTTATTTTAACTAGGTAGTTAGTAAATAGTTATATTGTAGCTAGCTTAGGTTTTATTTTTATTTCACAGGTAAGTTTGTATTTATTTTTAAATAAGTAGTTAGTTAATAATTGTAACTTTAATTTAGGTCTATTTTAATTATGTTAAAGTTAGGGGGTGTTAGGTTTAAGGGTTAATATAGTTTAATTTAGGTTGTTGCAATGTGAGGGCCGGCGGTTTAGGGATTAATAGGTTTAGTTAGTGTTGGCCTTGTGGGTGTACAGCGGTTTAGGGGTTAATAGGTTTAGTTAGTGTTTCAGTTAATGTTGGCGATGTCGGGGACCTGCGGTTTAGGGGTTAATAGGTTTAGTTTGCATTGGCAACGTTTGGGAACGGCGGTTTAGGGGTTAATATGTTTAGTTAGTGTCGGCGATGTCAGGAAACTGAGGTTTAGGGGTTAATAGGTTTAGTTAGTGTCGGCGATGTCGGGGAACTGTGGTTTAGGGGTTAATAGGTTTAGTTAGTGTTGGTGATGTTTGGTAATGGCGGTTTTGGGGTAAATAGGTGTAGTTAGTGTTGGCGATGTCGGGGAACTGCGGTTTAGGGGTTAATAGGTTTAGTTAGTGTCGGCGATGTTTGGGAATGGCGGTTTAGGCTTTGATAGGTTTAGGTAGTGTTGGCGATGTGGGGGGTGGCGGTTTAGGGGTTAATAGGTTTATTTAGTGTCAACTATGTGGGGGGACGGTGGTTTAGGGGTTAATTGCTTTATTTAGTGTCGGCGATGTGGGTGGCGGCGGTGGTTTTAAATAATTTTGTTTCGGCTATCCAAGGCATATTAGTTATGTTAAGTTAAATCGTTTTTTCAAATCCTTTTGTTTTTTCGGATCCATTCTTTATTCACATGCATTATTCTATTCTAAAACTTCAGAATAGAATAGTGAATAAAGAATTTTACTTAACTAATTTACCAAAACAATTTTTTTTTTTAACTAAACTAAACTAATTTGCCGAAACAAAATGATTTATTTAACTAATGAAAACGAAACAAATCAAACTTTTAAGCGTTGCATATGTCTGACATCTATTATTATTATTTACATTAATATTTTTCAATATTTTTTTTTAATAAATTCCTAACGCACCTTTATATAAATCATGTCGGGTTAGCGCACAAGAAGAATTAGTGTACTCTTGACAGTTTTGCACACATAAGCCTGACAGGTGTTTACTAATTCTTCATGTACACTAACCCAACATGATTTATATTAAAGTGAAAGTAAATCCTAGCGTTTTACAAACGCTAGGATTTACTATTGAAACAAATAAAGGGCACTTTCATTCATGAAGTATAAGATACTTCATGTAGAAAGCTCCTTTATTTGATTCAACCAATTGCCGCTCTTAGCTCCTACAGCAGCGCATGGCTAATAAAAAAATTTGGCTAAGAGGTGAGGTTTTCACCTCTTAGCCAATAGCCATGCAGTAAATCCGGCTCCCAAGGGCGCCCAGCCAGATTTACTGCACGGCTATTGGCTAAGAGGTGAAAACGTCACCTCTTAGACAAAAATTTTTTTAGCTGTGGGATGCTGTAGGAGCTAAGAGCGGCGATCGATTGAATAAAATAAAGGAGCTTTCTACATGAAGTAGCTTATACTTCATGAATGAAAGTGCCCTTTATTTGTTATAACAGTAAATACTAGCGTTTATAAAACGCTAGGATTTACTTTCACTTTAAGGTGTGTTATGTATTAATTAAAAATAAGATTTTGAAAAATATTAATAATTAATATAATATAAATACAGTGTATATATGTATTTATTTATTTTTACATTAACTACAAGGTGAGAATAGAAAACCACTAAAATGCATAAGGTTTTCTGGTGCATGAAGGCTCAAAAATACCAATTACACTAATGACAAGAAAAATAAGAAAGTGACCCTTTCCCTGCACAAGCTCATACCATTCAATAATTATTATTGGTGGTCAGTGATTATCCAATAACCAATTACTGTATATATGATAAACATTGTATTATAGTCAATCCATAATAATGTTAATAACTATTAAAATGCCCTACACAGACAACCATTGTTTACCAATAGACAGTTTATGCTTAGATAAATGTTCACGGTGGTCCCAAAGAAAAAAATACAATAGTTATCATGGAAAATGAATCCCCTATTAGATGTCTCAATACATTTGGTGACTACTTAAATTGGGTATCTTTATATGTAGCAGAAATCCACAAAGGCACCATATGCAATGTAATAATGCATCACTCAACAAGTCCTCTTAGAGTGTTTACTAAAGCGGTACCTTAACACTATAGTATCTTCCTTATCATGTCCTGGTTCTCACAATACCGTGCTGAGTATGGGCAAATATGCTGAAAGTGTAATTCGTTTGGAAGAACGAATAGTCCTGTGGACATTTGTTTTGAACAAATAAATGATGATAACAATGAAAATCCATTAAAATTCAGTAATCAAATGTTATTTTCATTTTTGAATGTTTATAATTAGATAGTATATCCACATTCTAAATTTCGAATGCAACATTCGATTTAACAAAATACCATTCAGAAGTTCAATAGTTCATGTGTTCAATAGTTCATGTTGATTTGAATTTCTCTAATTGGAATATTGCATAATTTGAATAAAATTATTAAAAAAATTCAAATAGAATATTACATTTAAAGAAAGCATTAGAAATACTATTACATTAAATAAATGTTAGAATGTTGTACAAAGATTCGAAATTCAAAACGAACGAATGAACGAATGTGCTAAAATTAGTTTCTTTTTTTCAAATGTTGCGAAACATTCGCCCATCCCTAGTGCTAAACATTGGTCAGGAGTGACAGCTCACTCAGCTATATCATCCCCATATAGGTTACAGCTGTTATCTGTTATCCCAGAGCTTGTACACTCACAGGACTAAGAAGTATTGGTTTCTCAGTTCGCTATTTTGCACATAAGCAAACGGGCCTCATGCTGGGTTGCCCTTACAAACACCAACGCTCCATACTCATATATATCTAGATTGTAAGCTCTGTAATCATTATGACCCAGAGTTCCTTCCCTGTCTTGCTTTTATAGTACCACCAGTAAAGCTAAGCCCAATCTGTTGGTACATAACAAATAAAGATGATGATAAAAATAATAATAATAATAATAATAATAATAATAATAATATCTGCAGTGAATTTACAAATATTTAGAACTGGTGAAACCTGCAGCAGCTGGTTACTTATGTAGAGAATATTAAGGTAGTATTTTAGTTCACCACTTGGTGGCACTATATTACCATGCTGAATACACCCAATATTTTTTATAGAAATAAGGTATGCTGAAGTAATACAAGAGAGCATATTTGCCTATGGGTGTAATCACTGTGAAACCCATTAATTGTTTATATCTAGGTCTCCAGAGAGCTCATTGAATTTTACCTTTTACCATTCCCCATTGCCCGTGTTACAATACGTGTAAAAAAACAGTATTGATAATCTACAGTGCACAGTGATCAGTTTAAAACAGTTTGAATTACATAAAGCAACGATTACCAAACTGCGTTGTGTAGAATTCAGGCATTATTCAGTTTTGTTTGATAAAAGTTAACATAGAAACACAGTGCCACAAAATGGAACAGAAAAAAAGTGTTCATTTGTCTGACCTCATTCTCTGGTAGCCAAAATCTATAGAAAGCTAATGAAACAGTGAGATATTTTATGTCTCACTTAAGATATTTTTTCAATTTTATCTGAACCCATACTGAAATATTGTCCTAAACCATAGGAAACAGTGATCTGCCTGATGAAAGGGTGCCACTGGCGTAGCAGAAAAGGTTTTTGTATTGTTTTTAATACATAAATCATATCTCAAATCTTGGGATATTTTAATTCAACATTATTTGGTTTGTGAGCTTTTTTGAGGGAATCGTTTACTCTGGTGGACTGTGGATGCTGCATACTGGAGTGAGTTAGCTGGTGAACTCTGATATACCAGCCTGTACAACTTGCACTGTATTATAGTGCGCTGCCTATGTGAGTATCCATTTATAGTGGGTTCTACCTTTGGGTGCCTAAATACTTTAGTGACCATCTGCACTATTGGAGTCCTTTTTGTTCCCTTCCCTTGTTTTCTATCCCTGCATTTAAGATTTGAGGTCTCTTGGAATCCTGTGGGAGCTAGCTGGTGGGCTCTAATCAATACAGCCTGCGTGAATAACACTGCATTATAGCGCGCTCCGTTTATGGGAAAGAATCACTTTTACTCTATTTCACTGCACCATTGTAGCGCCTTCTTCTTTTTGTTTTAACCTACTGTTAACTTTACTGTTAACCTACCTGTATTTGACCACTGGCCTGCTGACCTAACTGTACTTGACCACTGGCCTGCTAACCTACCAGTACTTGACTACTGGCTTGTAACCTACCTGTACTTGACCATTGGCCTGCTAACCTACCTGTAATTGACTACTGGCTTGTAACCTACCTGTATTTGACCACTGGCCTGCTGACCTAACTGTACTTGACCACTGGCCTGCTAACCTACCAGTACTTGACTACTGGCTTGTAACCTACCTGTACTTGACCATTGGCCTGCTAACCTACCTGTACTTGACTACTGGCTTGTAACCTACCTGTATTTGACCACTGGCCTGCTGACCTACATGTACTTGACCACTGGCTTGCTGGCCTACCTGTATTTGACCACTGGCCTGCAGACCTACCTGTACTTGACCACTGGCCTGCTATCCTAAATGTACTTGACCACTTCACTGCTAAACCACTTACATTTTACTAAGGCCTTAATACCTGCCTGTATTTAATTCCTAGTCTTTACACAGTTTCAAACATGTATTTTTAATCTCTTTAAGTCTATGCTTTTACAAATATAGATTCATTAACACACTAAATGATTGTTAACTGTCATCAAACTGTTCCTGTGGACTCAATACTATTACATTTTATGAGCTTTATTAGAGACTTTTTGACTTAAAAATTTGGATTTTTTTTCCCTTTGGAAAAGTACTTACCAGAAGTGTTTTATATGTGAAATAAACATATTTCTTCTCTCAGTTGGTTCTTTTTGTCATGGCTGCAGCACATATGCTGAATGGTTGGTTTTGTGTGGAGAGCTTGTGTGTTTTTTTATTTGTACCATCTAGAAGAAATTGTAAATATGGTTATTTATTTTCACACTTGTCCTAACTTAAAAATGTAATGAGGTGCATTCTTTCTGTTACTGCTGGAACACATAATCATTGTTTCTGGTATTAATTGGATTTTGTGGCCTATTTCTCCTTAAAGGGACATTAAATACCTCAAGATATTAACATAACTTGTTTAATTACATGTATTAAAACAACTTTGCAATATACTTTCATTATTTCTGAATATTGTGGGCTTTCCAATTCATATTAAACATAAAAGTGCAGACACAGCTATATTCCACTGAGTTATTGGTTGCTAGTAAGCCATTTATAACCATTTTCTAATTGACCTTAGCAGAAAAAGTTACAATATGGCAACGCCCACTGCTTTATCGACATTAGAATGTAACCCTCAATTTTTTTAATATTTAAACAACTAATATAATTTTTATAAGTACATGTACAAATTATTCTCAGGGTAATCTTTGCTTTGGCTACAACATTCAAGCAATGATTTATTTAATGTTTAATGTCCCTTGAAGTACGCCAAAAACCATACCCAATATGAAAGTGTAGCTTGCTTGTGACTAAAGAGTATGCAATCCGATAAAAAAAGGATTTTGGATAAAGAATTTCAATGAGTGTGTCAGCTCCTGTGTTTATAATTAGGAATTTGAAAAGCCAACATTTTATTGTACTTAAACAAACACAAAAACAAAACACTTCACCCCACGGTGACATTGTAGTTTATACTCATGTCTGACAAACACACAAACAAGACACTTCACCCCACGGTGACATTTAAGTTTATACTCATGTCTGACAAACCCTGATGAAAGCAAAGTAGATAATAACTCTGAGGCTACCTATGCTACAGGTACTTCTGTTTATAAAATATAGAGTGATTATTATTTGAGAGGACACTGATTATTATGAGGAATGACAGTTGCTAAATATTGGTTACCAGTGGGCCAATTCTGCAATGTGATGACTCCAATTTTCCTCTCTTGAACCAAAAAATAATCAATTTGGGAACTAGTTTTAAATCAAATATAGTTGAAACCCTGATTATTCAGAATGTCAAAATGGAGCTTTTTTTTTTAAATCAATATATTGCCAGAGTTTAGTTATATAACTAAAATATGACTCCAATTTTGTTCTTTGGCTTGAAATTGAATTGTGTTCTGTAGCTCTTATTCTTCTAATTTTAATTGGGACAGTGTTGGCGAACAAACATCACAACGAGGATGTTGGAGGATTATTACAAGGATTAGCTTTTGTTTGTTTTTATATCTCTTTTGAAAGTCATTTAAACAGAACAGTGTCCCATAATGCTTTGTCTGTTTATTAAGTGGCGTTTATGTTGGCTCATTGCTCATTCTTTTATAAGAACAATTGGAGAGTTTTCTTTTCACAAAATAAATATAGCAACGTGCTTGTTTTAGTATTTTACATTGTCTTTAAGGTCACTGCTATTGAAAACAAGTTTAGTTCAGTACAGAATAAAAAATACAAGGTACAATTAATTGTATTTCAACATTTTATTTTGCATTTTTCTGATATGTTGTATGAAACAATAGTTTGCAGATGGATGTGGTTCTTTAAAAAAAAAAAAGAAGCTACTTATATTCCATGCTAGGGTCACCTTATTGATCTTGATTTATATTTTTGAAAAACATTATTGTACAAATCTACAGTTATT
Organism: Bombina bombina; assembly: GCF_027579735.1. Classification (NCBI taxonomy): domain Eukaryota; kingdom Metazoa; phylum Chordata; class Amphibia; order Anura; family Bombinatoridae; genus Bombina; species Bombina bombina. The sequence goes on from NC_069500.1 coordinate 309,813,362, forward strand.
GCAATTATTTTATCTTTGGTTCCTTTTTTTTTAAGTTTATTCTAAATATATCAATACATGCAAGAGGATTTGCTTAGCTTCTAAAACTGGGCCATGTTTCCACATCATGTACTATGGATAATTTAAAGTTCTATTCCTATGTTCTTTTAATGCTAGATTTCTTAATATCGTGGGATGTGCGCTCTCTATAAATATATTCACATATAAAAATGATATATATATATTCTTGTAGATAGGAGATGTCTATTTATAATTTTCTATTTTAATATTTTATTGTGGAGCCACAGACGACTTCTGCTTTGCAACGTTTTCTTTCTCTGGAGATGGTTATGAATGATAATAGTTTGTCATTGCAAATGAACACAAGGCTGAGGTAATGTCAGTCAGTGTACTTGTGTTCTTATAGCGTCCAACTGCAAATAGAATTAGTATAATTGGTGATTAGATGGAGAAATAACCTGTTATAATAACAATGTGTCATGCACCCACATATTTTCCAATGAATCTAAAAGTGCACATTGCACAATTTAAAATGAGTTTTATATGTTAGCGGTGCTTGCTTTCTATTGACATTTAGGCCTAGATTACAAGTGGAGCAGTTATGTTAGCGCGGGCATGATATAGCAATATCGCAACCACGCTATCTTACACTCATATTACAATTTGAAAATAAATGTGATCGGTCAAATACAATCGGATTTTTTTGCTCAAGCTGTTTAGGCAACTTCAAACCTTGGGTGAAGGGTTTGGGCTTAAAACAAAAGTTGCACTAAACAACACAAAAAAACATAAAAATAAAGCATTCTGACCTACACTATTTAACCCCGACACTATTTAACCTCTAAACTGCCACAACCCCCATCACAATTAACCCTTTACACAACCACACCCCCATTACAATTAACCCAATTCTCTATTAACCCCTATACTGCCACAACCCCATTGAAATTAAACCCTACTCTATTAGCCCCTAAACCCCCACAACCTCCATCACAATTAACCCCCTACTCTATTAACCCTTAAACCACCACAACCCCATCACAATTAACTCCTTAGATTAATAACCCCGATAGCAGCTAACCCCTCAAGACCCCTAACCTAAGATCCCCTAAGTTACAAAAAAATATTACCAGTTAAAAAAAAAACAAAAAAAAAACACGAAAGCCCTATACTAAAACTAAAGTAACCCCCCCAAAAAATAAAGCCTATCCTAAAAAAATTTTTAAAAAAATTCTTGAATCCGGTTCCTTAGGGGGGCAATTGTAGGTCCACAGTGGCAGAGGGTCCATGGTGGCGGCGGTCCTCTTCTTCCATGGCTTCTGGGGCGGGCCTCTCTTGCGGTCACCACCATGAACTCCCTGCTGCTGCCCCCCTAGGGATTCAAGATGGTGAATTAAAACTTGGGGTTCCAGGACTTCCGGTGGGCGGCCGCTGCTGTGAGACGCAGGATTGCAGAGCTCCGGGTGCCTTAACTCGCAATCTGGGGTCCTGCCAGCAAATTACAGGCAAAAAGTTAGATTCCTTGGCAGGGCAAACCTAAGCACTGCCGGACCAGTATAACGAGGAGCGAATGAGACCCGCTCCCCCACCGGCAAGCAAAAAAGAGAGCTGAAGTAGAAGGCGGGAGACCGCGACCGCGGTCAGAGTTACAGTACCTACTCCTCTGTCGAGGAAGGAGAAAAAGTGCCCAGATTAAGGAAAGCCGGTACTGTGAGGTCCGGTGAATGAGGGGTGAGTGAGAGCACCACATTGACAAAGTTACGGCTGGTGCGGAGGGTAACGACGCCACGGCCGCCATCTTGCCTGCTGCTCTGTCTGAGGCCTAGAGAGAAGCTATTACAGAGGCAGTGAGGGGAGACCTTTATCATAATAGGGATCCCTAGCATTGACTGAAGAAAGGCAGAGGGGGTAATTTATAAGGGGCACTCGGCACAAAGGAAAGAACACCACAAGTCAGGGGCCGCCCCAGCTGCTGCTTCATGTGAATGAGTTTTTTTTTGTGGCCTTGATAGCAACAGTGCAGAGATCACCTTCAATAAGGGGATATATTGAGACTTTGAGGGACTTTTTGCTAACTTATTCCCCTTGTTACCTGGAAAGGGCAGAGCATCTGTGTTTATACTGCCTGAGGTCTTCACCCTCTTACTCTTGCTGAATATACAGATGTCTCCTGTAAGCTATCTGGAGAGGAAAGATGCTGCACAGGGATTACCTATGAAGTAAAAGTTATGCAGTACACTAAACCCCCGCAATCTGCAGGAACACATCAATGTGAAGTTTAATTAATTAGGATCTAGCCGTCTGCAAGTTTTATTCTGGCTGCAGGACTTAACTCTTCTCCCTACACTTTATCTACTTCTTACATCATATACTGGAAGGGAAGGCACTCTTTCTAACAGGTGCATGCAGAAATACTATACTAGTTTTGTCAAAACCACCGACGCCATGTCCAGCAGGCAAAAACATCAAGAACGGAAATCTAAAGCTGTGGCTGAGGTACATACAGCAGAAAATATGGCCGTAGAAACTGCGGAGGAGAGCGTGACAGACACTCACCCCATCGTCTCCCAGATCTCGGCTCTATTCCTGCCTAAAGTAGAGCAGTTACAGACAGGGATGGACTCTTTGTCATCAGATTTCAAGTCCTTTTCCTCTAGACTCCGTCATGTTGAGCAGAGAGTGGGGGATGGAGAAGTCTTGCAGAGAGAAAGTTCTACAAGGATTACAGCACTTGAGGCCCAAAAAAAATATTACTTGACAAGGTTGACGACCTAGAAAACCGTTTGAGGCGCAACAATCTGCGCATTGTTGGACTGCCGGAAACTGTGCCTAATACAGATCTAATTGAATTTGCTGAACGCACCTTGCCCACTTTGCTAAAACTGAGACCTGAGGACATACAATGTACTGTCGAGAGAGCCCACAGAGTGGGCAACACCAGTCAAGACCAGAAAAACATGAGGGGGCCCCGTCAAGTGATGATCCGATATCTAAACTTTAAGGACAAGATCTTGCTCCTAAGAGCCTACCGCCAGAATTCTCCCCTGAGTTTTGAGGGGAAAAAAATCCTGATTTTTCAGGATTACTCTGCTGAGATATCTAGGAGAAGAAGGGAGTTCTCGCCCTATTGTAAATCGCTAACAGAGGAAGGCCGTCCCTTTTCCCTGATGTTCCCAGCATGGCTCAGGCTCCAGACCCAGCAGGGGGTAAAGTTTTTCGAAGATCCTAGACAACTTCAGAAGTTCTTGAGGCAGGAGCAAAACCCTGCAGCAGAAGATACCTGAGAGAGAGAAGATTCACCCCAGGAGATGGTAAAAGGGTTCTGGACATTTATCTTGTAGGTTGGGAGGGGAGGAAGTTGCTGGACTCTGGAAAGGTCATTTGTTAAACGATACCTCTTAGAATAGAAGGGGTTGATTATTGTTTTTTTCTTGTTTTCTCCTTATCTCTCACTCCTCTTTTCCCTTTTTCCTGTGTTTATAAGTTGAATAACTATCAAGAATACATTAGCATACTCTAGCCAAGATGCCAAGAGAGAAGGGGCAATATGTTTCAAATTAGACATAGCTACTGTTCATTAAGGAGAGTTATTGATCCCTAATTTTAAAATCTTTCTTCAAAGTTCTTAGAAGATACTTACTAGTGTGTAGTGACAAACACTTAGATAACCCGATGTGAATTACCTCTGGGCCCAGATTGGTGGAAGGGGAGAGGGATTTCACCGATCTCTAGGATCTCAGGCAGATAGGGAAATAAAACTTGTATGTCTTTAAATAAGTAAGTAAGCTCCTTAGATACCATCATCAAGTTAACCCACTTTCCTAATTCAGTGAACACCTAGGAGGGAGTAGGGAAGGTAAAACCTAAAGTGTTTAATCGCTTAACATAAAACTTAATCTCAAGGGGAAGAGTTACCATTAGTTCAATTCAGTGTTGTTTAGCTGTTTGCTTTTGAACCTAGTCTTAAGGGGGAGATGTACTGTATTATATTACACTGTTCCGTTAAAGTCTTATGAACACTAGTCGAGGGTTGAAGGAAAACTGGTGTACACTGTCAAAAAATCTTATGAGTGTTCAAACATGTTATTTATGTTGCTTAATCACTGTTTTTTTGTTTAGCCAACAGGATGCTCACCTCTCTCCCGGGGGCCCAGTGAAGGGGGGGGGATAAGTCTTAGCCGACAGACCATAATCATTAAAAGGATGATACTCTCAAGGTATTTCACAACTGCTTCATCACACCATACTATAAGATCATACATACTAGCACAGAACATACATAGGAGATTAAGTTATGTTGCCTAGAAACCTATCCATAACATGCTGGAACGTAGGGGGCATTACCTATTGCGGTACTTACATTCTAGAGGGACTGATATCGCTATTTTAGAAGAGACGCACCTATCACAACTAGAGCACCAGAAATTGAAGCAGAATTGGGTAGGGGAAGTGATCTACACGACATACGAACAGCGGAGGGCTAGAGGCGTGGCGATCTTATTTAAGAAAAACTTACAATACACCATTATTAAAACACAGATTGACCGGGAGGGAAGATATGTCATGTTACAGCTGGAGGTGGAAGGGTTGTCCTTCGCGTTGGTAGGGGTATATGGCCCGCAAACCCAAAAATCATTGTTTTGGAGGACACTACACTCTGAAGTAATAAAGTTCACTACCTCACCTATCCTCATTGGAGGAGACTTCAATATTGCCCCACAGGTCCCCGCAGATAGATTTTCCAACCCAGATAGGAAAGCCCCCTCAGCCTTGAGAGTGCAGAATTCTAGGAAGGAATCTTTGGTGATTCACACACTGGCGAGATCCTTGAACTTGCAGGATGTGTGGAGAGCCAAATATCCGGAAAGCAGGGAGTTTACGTGCATGTCAGTAGCAAAGGACACACTTTCGAGACTAGACTACTTTTTGGTCTCTGCGAGTCTTTGCCCGAGGGTAGTAGAGGCAATAATAGACCCCATAACAATTTCGGATCACGCTCCCGTAATAGTGAAAATTCAAACAGGCTGTGCTACCCGTACACCCAATAGGTGGGTTTTCCCAACATACCTTTATAAAGATCCCAATTTCTACAGGCATATTCTGGGGGAATGGCGCTCTTACGTAGACCTTAACAAGACACACATAGAGAACCCCCTTCTGTTCTGGGAAACGGCCAAGGCTGTTTTAAGAGGAGTCATATCAGCCTATGCCACATCAATTAAGAAACAAAGCAAACTAACTTCAGATCAGTATCTAACACGCCTCATTAATGCAAGAAATAGGTACCTCAGAAATCCCAATGCAGTAAACAGACAAAAATATAAGGAAGCCAAAACGCTGAGAGATAACTATATCTTTCAACAATCTAACAAAGCTTATGCTAAATTGCAAGCTAGGTATTATAGGTTTGGGAGCAAAACCGGGAAGCTACTAGCTAGAGTGACCAAGCTGATTAGAAAGAGAAATTCTATCCTAGCTATAAAACAAGGAGAGATTACTTATAATAAAGACGCAGACATCCAAGCAGCTTTCACTAGTTTTTATAAAGAGCTATACTCTAAGCAACACATACACGACTCGGACAGAGACAGATTTTGGAATAATATTCAGTTACCCAAAGTAGATCAGACCCAGCTCGGGGGAATTAACTCCCCCATTACCCCAGAAGAAATAGTAGCCACAATCAAAGATTTAAAACTGGAGAAGACCCCGGGTCCCGATGGACTACCGGCGGAATTCTACAAAATCATGGGGTCAGATATTGCTGAGTCCCTGGCGAAGCTATTTAATGGATTGCTAGAAGATACTGTGACACCCTCAGCTAGACTCGCAGAGGCCCACATTAGTATTATACCAAAGGAAGGGCGTGATCCCCTCCTGACCCAGTCTTACCGACCTATATCCCTGCTAAACCAGGATTATAAAATCCTGACAAAAATCCTGGCAAATAGGCTGGCGGGAGTCTTACCATCCCTCATTCATAGTGACCAGACCGGTTTTGTTAAGGGGAGATCCTCTGTGACAAACATCAGAAAAATCCAAACAGTCATACAGTATTATTGGAAGGTGTCACGAGACAGTAAAAAGAGGGAACGCCACACAGAAGCAGCTTTACTACTAATTGATGCTGAAAAGGCCTTCGATAAGGTCTTGTGGGAGCACCTTTTTTACACTTTGGGGAAGATGGGGATAGAAGGCTCATTTGTACAGGCGTTATCCAATCTATATAAGACCCCACAAGCCTCCATTCTGGTGAATGGAGCGGCTTCACCCCCTTTTATGCTTCACAGGGGCACGAGACAGGGGTGCCCCCTGTCTCCGCTTCTGTTTGACATAGCAATAGAGCCCCTGGCGTGGAGAATTAGGAATCACTTGGAGGGAATGCAGATAGGGGGAACAGTCTCACATATCTCGCTTTTTGCTGATGACATGGTATTATTTGTTCAAGACCCCTGTAGGAACATTCCTAGATTGATGGAACTAATTAGGGACTTTAGTAAGATCTCTGGATATGTGATCAACACAGATAAAACGGAGCTAATATGGCTGTTAGCCAAAGGCGACAAGCAGATACCAAACTTTGATTTCAAGGTAGTAGAAGGGAACTTTAAATATTTGGGAATAACCCTTAATTTAGATCCCCGGAAGTGGTACTCGATAAACTATGGCCCCCTGCTTGGTCAATTGAAGAACATGCTCAAAACATGGTCCCCGCTCCCGTTGTCTCTCTCGGGCAGAGTTGGACTTATAAAAATGGTGTACTTTCCAAAGATTCTTTACTTCTTTCAGACACTCCCATTCCTACTTAAAAAATCAGACCTAAAGGAAGTAAAGCAGACGGTCCTTAAATTCATATGGTCTAACAAAAAGCACAGAGTTAGCTACCTAAAGCTTACAGCTTCCCGTGAGATGGGGGGTCTGGCGTTACCTAACTTTGAATTCTATAATTGGGCAGCTCAGTGCAAGTTCGCCATTGACTGGTTGACGGGGCAGGAAAAATTTACAAACATTAACTTAGAGAACACATTAATAAAACCTTGGACATTAAATATGTTATCACACATGACCCACTCACAGGCAACTAAGTATCTGACGGACATTGATTTACTCAGCCAACCCGTGAGAGCGTGGAGGCTAACATGTAAACAGTTAGGAGGTAATAATAGGCTACTAACCTTCTTGCCATGGGGGGGGGACCCTGAATTTCCTGCGGGACTTACATCTGAGGCTTTTAATCATTGGAGGGAAAGGGGACTGCGTACTGTGGGGCAAACCTTAGTTCCAGGAGGTAATCACATGCAAACATTTGAAGCTCTGAGGCAGACATTTGGGTTGCCTAGAACACATCACTACGCGCACCTTCAGGCTAGGCATTATTATGAGGCACTGCTCAGGGAGGGAAGGGGAGCGGAACAGGCGCAGATTCTGCAAATTGTGCATTTAGTAGAACAAGCTAATACGTCCATTTCTCCGCTCTACAAGAGCTTGAACAAGGGGGTGAACTCATCATGCACGAATAAAATTGCCGAGGTCTGGAGCTCCTTATTGGGTGAGCAGATTTCTAGTAAGGAGATAGAGGAAAGCATTCTTAGGGTTAAACGAGCTACTCTTTCATCTGAGATGAGAGAATCACATTTCAAACTCATACACGACAGCTATATAACTCCCAGGAAATATCAGAAGTGGAAAACCGACAGGGAGGATAAATGCCCAAAGTGTGGTAAGAAAGAAGCAGGCATTAGACACATGATGTGGTGATGCCCTAAGATAGTTAAATTTTGGAAAATGACGACGTATTGGGCAAACCTTAGTATGCATACACGCACTCATGACCTAACGTTTAAAAATATCATACTGCTAGACTTTGGAGAAGTTCCGAGAGATTCTAAGCTATTTATGGCCAACATAGTTCTGGTAGCCAGGCGTTTAATCTTCCAAAACTGGATCAAACGTAACCCACCTACTGTAGCACAGTTGAAACAGGCACTCCTTAACCAATTGTTTATTGAGCAGTCAGATGGGTTGGGAGACATGACTAAGAGAGTGAAATCTTTTATCACGAAGTGGGAACCCTTCATCCACACACTCCTAACGACTCTAAGTAACATGATTATAGCACCATTCAAACATACAGACTACATACTTGAGGCTAATTTGAGAGGGGAGTGGAACTAGACTACAAAAGGAATTGTGAGAGATGGGAGGAGAGGTGAAGCAATCCGAGTTGGCGAATGTTGTTTAGGGTAATATTGTTGGTATTATGTTTATGTTAAAAAAAATGTGTCCTACAGGAGGACTGAACTAAGGTTCATAGGCTTTCATATTATGTTTTGAAGGAACTGTATTTCTCAAGGACATTTTCTTTGACCTCACTACAGATGAAGACACAGTGGACTCAGCCTATTATTAAGAACTATAAGCTATGTTGTAATTTTGTGTTGATGTGCTCATATTGAGTATGAGATGTTCTGTTCTTCCTGTATGCGGCACACAAAAATAAAGATATTTAAAAAAAAAAAAACTTGGGGTTCCAACCACAGTTTTTTTTGGGGTGAAGTATGTTTTAGTATAGGGTTTTTTTTAAGGATATAATTAGGTTTTTTTTTAAAAAAAAGGTTTTTTTAGGATAAGATTTTTTAATTTTTTAGGAAAGGTTTTTGTTTTGGGGAGTTACTTTATTTTTATGAAATGGCTTTTTTTAGGTGATCTTTTTTAAACTGGTAGTGTTATTTTATTTTTTGTAATTTAGGGGTCTTAGGTTAGGGGGTCTTTAAGGAATAATAGAGTAGGGTGTAATTGGGATGGGGTTGTTGCAGTTTATGGGGTTAATAGTGTAGAGGGTTAATTGTGATGGAGGTAGTGGTGGTTTAGGGGTTAAGTAATGTAGCAGGGGTTTAGCAATGGGGTTTTGGCGGTTTAGCTGTTAATAGAGTAGAGGGGTTAATTGTGATGGGGTTGTGGCAGTTTAGCAGTTAAGTACTGAAGGGGGTTAATTGCAATGGTGTTTGTGCAGTTTAGATTTTAAGTAGTGTAGCAGGGTTTTTGCGATGGGGGTTGTGACAGTTTAGGAGTTAATAGAGTAGGGGGTGATTGAGATGGGGGTTAGTGCGTTATTATAGGTGGTTTTTCTTAACTTCCGGATCCATTGAAGTCTATGGGGTGCATGCAATATTGTGATAATGATATCTAAAGTCTAGCTTTTTGCGTGTCAAGTTTCGGAAGAGCATAAAGTTTTTACTTTCAACTTCTAACACACCCACTACCTGATGCATGCAAAAAGCTAACTTTTACGCTCCAGCAGGAGTGCTAAATACCACTCCACTTGTAATCTAGCCCTTATGCAGTTACCCTTTTATTTAATTTTAAAAAAAGCACAGTACTAAAAAGCTATTTTTTATCCCTTTAATGGAAGACGGTCATTTGTCTAATAAGCAGTTTATTAAAAAGTAATCTTAGCAATATAATTTCCAATCAGTTTAAATTATTATAGCTAAATATGGAAAAGTAGTTTCCCTTCCATCTGTGCTGGTAAGAGATAGCAATGAGCACCTGTTATTAACAGATATCTTTGAATAGATTCTTGTTGCCATGGTGATAGTATCAGTTCTAAAAATGGCAAAGAAGTTTTAAAATAGGTTGCTGAGGAAGGTACAGTGCAATTATATAAATGGCTGTAGTTTATCTTTTGTGTGACTGTATGCAGTTGTGTTTTTTTTTTTAAAGAAGATAAATGTCAGGTTTAGTAATAATGTACATATTATATGAGAGCCTAATTCTGGTGAAAATAGATTTTAATAATTATGTATATAAAAGATGTAGCTCCATTTATATAATATAAATGTACTTTTTCACATAATCAAGTTTTGGAAACCATAATTTACATGGTTCAATACTGTGGCTACAAAAAAAGGTTTTGGAAATAAAGGAACTTTGATTTTTTTTTTTATCTTTTTTTATCTTTTACTGTGTATACAAAAACCTTTATTACAATATAATGGCACTGAACCTTTATATCTCTTGGCCTACTGAGCAACATTTAAAGGGACACTCAAGTCAAAATAAAACTTTCATGATTCAAATGGAGCAAAGTGTGCACAGTATTTTTATATTTATACTTTTTTATTTACCAGCTCCTACTGAGCATGTGCAAGAATTCACAGAATGTACGTATAAGCATTTGTGATTGGCTGATGGCTGTCACATGATATGAAATAGAAAATAATCTACTACTCATTTGAAGTTCAGACTAAGTTCTATTGCATTGTCTTTTATAATGCATTTGTTGATTATGCAAATCTACTGTATTTACTGGTCCTTTAAATAAGTAAAACGCAAAGTATTTCACCCAGAGATCTAATTTATTGAAGGTTGGTGCAGTAGTTTGGGCTGTAGCATTTTCCAATAAAAATAACATTGTCACATGGAAAATATCACTTTTCAAATTTTAAAATCTTAAAAAGGTCTAGTGACTACTATCTAACGGCTAGATTTAGAGTTTTGTCGGTAAGGACCCGCGTAGCTAACGCTGGCTTTTTTCTGGCCGCAACTTTAAAATAACTCTGGTATTGAGAGTCCACAGAATGGCTGCGTTAGGCTCCAAAAAAGGAGCGTAGAGCATATTTAACGCCACTGCAACTCTCGATACCAGAGTTGCTTACGGACGCGGCCAGCCTCAAAAACGTGCTCGTGCACGATTCCCCCATAGGAAACAATGGGGCTGTTTGAGCTGAAAAAAAACCTAACACCTGCAAAAAAGCCGCGTTCAGCTTCTAACGCAGCCCCATTGTTTCCTATGGGGAAACACTTCCTACGTCTGCACCTAACACTCTAACATGTACCCGGAGTCTAAATACCCCTAGCCTTACACTTATTAACCCCTAATCTGTCACCCCCGCTATCGCTGACCCCTGCATATTATTATTAACCCCTAATCTGCCGCTCCGTAAACCGCCGCTACTTACATTATCCCTATGTACCCCTAATCTGCTGCCCCTAACACCGCCGACCCCTATATTATATTTATTAACCCCTAATCTGCCCCCCACAACGTCGCCTCCACCTGCCTACACTTATTAACACCTAATCTGCCGACCGGACCTGAGTGCTACTATAATAAAGTTATTAACCCCTAATCCGCCTCACTAACCCTATAATAAATAGTATTAACCCCTAATCTGCCCTCCCTAACTTCGCCGATACCTAACTTCAATTATTAACCCCTAATCTGCCGACTGGAGCTCACAGCTATTCTAATAAATGTATTAACCCCTAAAGCTAAGTCTAACCCTAACACTAACAACCCCCTAAGTTAAATATAATTTTAATCTAACGAAATTAATTAACTCTTATTAAATAAATTATTCCTATTTAAAGATAAATACTTACCTGTAAAATAAATCCTAATATAGCTACAATATAAATTATAATTATATTATAGCTATTTTAGGATTAATATTTATTTTACAGGTAACTTTGTAATTATTTTAACCAGGTACAATAGCTATTAAATAGTTAAGAACTATTTAATAGCTAAAATAGTTAAAATAATTAAAAATTTACCTGTAAAATAAATCCTAACCTAAGTTACAATTAAACCTAACACTACACTATCAATAAATTAATTAAATAAAATACCTATAATTATCTACAATTAAACCTAACACTACACTATCAATAAATTAATTAAATACAATTCCTACAAATAAATACAATGAATTAAACTAACTAAAGTACAAAAAATAAAAAAGAACTAAGTTACAAAAAATAAAAAAATATTTACAAACATTAGAAATATATTACAACAATTTTAAACTAATTACACCTACTCTAAGCCCCCTAATAAAATAACAAAGCCCCCCAAAATAAAAAAATGCCCTACCCTATTCTAAATTACTAAAGTTCAAAGCTCTTTTACCTTACCAGCCCTGAACAGGGCCCTTTGCGGGGCATGCCCCAAGAAGTTCAGCTCTTTTGCCTGTAAAAAAAATCATACAATACCCCCCCCCAACATTACAACCCACCACCCACATACCCCTAATCTAACCCAAACCCCCCTTAAATAAACCTAACACTAAGCCCCTGAAGATCTCCCTACCTTGAGTCGTCTTCACCCAGCCGAGCCAAATTCTTCATCCAAGCGGAGCAAGAAGAGGTCCTCCATCCGGTAGAAGTCTTCATCCAAGCGGGGCAGAAGAGGTCTTCCATCCGATTGAAGTCTTCATCCAAGAGGCATCTTCTATCGTCATCCATCCGGAGCGGAGCGGCAGCATCCTGAAGACCTCCGACGCGGAACATCCATCCTGGCCGACGACTGAACGACGAATGACGGTTCCTTTAAATGACGTCATCCAAGATGGCGTCCCTCGAATTCTGATTGGCTGATAGGATTCTATCAGCCAATCGGAATTAAGGTAGGAAAAATCTGATTGGCTGATTGAATCAGCCAATCAGATTGAGCTCGCATTCTATTGGCTGATCGGAACAGCCAATAGAATGCGAGCTCAATCTGATTGGCTGATTGGATCAGCCAATCGGATTGAACTTGATTCTGATTGGCTGATTCCATCAGCCAATCAGAATATTCCTACCTTAATTCCGATTGGCTGATAGAATCCTATCAGCCAATCGGAATTCGAGGGACGCCATCTTGGATGACGTCATTTAAAGGAACCGTCATTCGTTGTTCAGTCGTCGGCCAGGATGGATGTTCCGCGTCGGAGGTCTTCAGGATGCTGCCGCTCCACTACGGATTTTGGGGGGCTTTGTTATTTTATTAGGGGGCATAGAGTAGATGTAATTAGTTTAAAATTGTTGTAATATATTTCTAATGTTTGTAAATATTTTTTTATTTTTTGTAACTTAGTTCTTTTTTATTTTTTGTACTTTAGTTAGTTTAATTCATTGTATTTATTTGTAGGAATTGTATTTAATTTATTAATTGATAGTGTAGTGTTAGGTTTAATTGTAGATAATTATAGGTATTTTATTTAATTAATTTATTGATAGTGTAGTGTTAGGTTTAATTGTAACTTAGGTTAGGATTTATTTTACAGGTAATTTTGTAATTATTTTAACTAGGTAGTTATTAAATAGTTAATAACTATTTAATAGCTATTGTACCTGGTTAAAATAAATACAAAGTTGCCTGTAAAATAAATATAAATCCTAAAATAGCTACAATATAATTATAATTTATATTGTAGCTATATTAGGATTTATTTTACAGGTAAGTATTTAGCTTTAAATAGGAATAATTTATATAATAAGAGTTAATTTATTTCTTTAGATTTAAATAATATTTAACTTAGGGGGGTGTTAGTGTTAGGGTTAGACTTAGCTTTAGGGGGTTAATCCATTTATTAGAGTAGCGGTGAGCTCCGTTCAGCAGATTAGGGGTTAATAATTGAAGTTAGGTGTTGGCGATGTTAGGGAGGGCAGATTAGGGGTTAATACTATTTATTATGGGGTTATTGAGGCGGGAGTGAGGCGGATTAGGGGTTAATAACTTTATTATAGTAGCGGTGCGGTCCGCTCGGCAGATTAGGGGTTAATAAGTGTAGTTAGGTGGAGGCGATGTTGAGGGGGGCAGATTAGGGGTTAATAAATATAATATAGGGGTCGGCGGTGTTAGGGGCAGCAGATTAGGGGTACATAAGGATAACGTAGGTGGCGGTCGGCAGATTAGGGGTTAAAAAAATTAAATCGAGTGGCGGCGATGTGGGGGGGCCTCGGTTTAGGGGTACATAGGTAGTTTATGGGTGTTAGTGTACTTTAGAGTACAGTAGTTAAGAGCTTTATGAACCGGCGTTAGCCCAGAAAGCTCTTAACTCCTGACTTTTTTCTGCGGCTGGAGTTTTGTCGTTAGATTTCTAACGCTCACTTCAGCCACGACTCTAAATACCGGCGTTAGAAAGATCCCATTGAAAAGATAGGATACGCAATTGACGTAAGGGTATCTGCGGTATGGAAAAGTCGCGGCTGAAAAGTGAGCGTTAGACCCTATTTTGAATGACTCTAAATACTAAATATATTGTCTATCTGAATCCTGAAAGAAACATTTTGGGCTTCATGTTCCTTTAAACACATGTATTAATAGGTTACATGTAAAATATGTTTTATTTTGCATGTTTTAAATGAAGTGAAGCCTATCTCTACAACCTCTAGTGTAGTTGATGCTGCACATTTTTCCTTTGATTAAACTGTAAGCAAAAGGCAGTAATAACCAATAAGTTATATTGATTTGGATTGCATGATCAGGTGCTTATCAAACAGTTGGGTATATATATATATATCACTTTGATCTGATGAAAGAGACGATCAGTCTCTGAAACGTCATCCAATAAAGCTGACACTTCTTTGAGTGCAAATCCTGAGAGTTCATCTTTTTTTTTTTTGGAACATTACTTACAAGAGGTGTTTTATAGATGAAATAAACCTTCTTCTCCCAGGGTTGTTTTTTTTTGTTAATATAAAACTGCCATTTTTAAACATTGTTTTGCAGGCCAATAGCACACCCCTATTCAGTGCTGTTTATCTAACTTCCTTTGCTGTGGTCATTTAGGATATAAATGAGCTCTTGCACATATCAACCAATCACTGGGCAGTAAAATAAGTCAAAATAAACAATTACAATGCATTGCAAGTTTTTTCTTAATGCATAAATGAATATTTTATGAGGAATGAAATGTAGGGTTTAGTGTCCATTGAAGTCCAACAGTTTCACATTCTATCTTTTCCTTTAAATAAATTACATTTCATAAAAAATAAATGACACAAAACATATGACCCAAATATTGGTCACCACCATTCTCAGCCTGTCACCTGTTTATGCGTGTGGGCATGACAAACTTTGGCAGCTGTTAAAGAAGAATACATTAAATACAATAGAGGCTATTTTTCTTTTACAGTTTATGAAAAAGGATATTGGATAGGACTTTCATAATCTATAATTAAAAAAAATAACAAATGTAAACATTCATGTGAGCATATATTAGTTTTATCATGACGTGGAATGGTTTGCATGCCAAGTTCCTTTGCTAGCATTCAACTTTTTATTTGAACAACAACAGGCTGTCAGCTGAACTTCAGATATAAAAGTAAGGTGATCTCTATTCATGCATTAATAATTCACTGAAGCTATGAACAGATATTGTTTTTCCTGTTATATGTACAGGTAGTTAGTTATACAGTATCTAGAAAATGCTTGACAGTTTAGGGTTTTTTGGTCCCTGGGTTGTATTGTTGTCATCTGTTTTTCTTTAACACTCAGTTCTAAACAAACACTGACAGAAAAGAGCTTCCTGAGGATGTCTACTCACTAACATGTGCATTCGGCAGTTTTGTTAGCAGGTGAATGTGGAAGAAGTTGGCCGCTCGTAGCATTCGTTATTTTTTTTAGCCAGATTAAATATTGTGAAAGTGCAACATGCTAAGATCTGGTTTTGCATATATTTTGGTGTGTTGTACTTTCACAAGAAGAAATCTGGCTTCAAAAAGAGCTGAATGCTGCGATCGGTCATCTTCTTCCGCCTTCGCCAGTGAACAAAACTGCAGAATTCACACCTACTACTCACTTTTAAAACCATATCTCATTCTTATAAACAAGGTGTAACATATTAAGCATAGCCCCTATCTGTTAAAGGGTGAACTGGACACTCTCTGTGTGGTCTTCTACTTCTTGTGCCTCTTGGAGTTGCTACTAAAAGTTTGCCAAACACAAACAACACAGGAATGAGAGGTACAGTGACGTGCGGTGAGGTCAGAGGCTGGTGAGGCACTTGGCTATGATACGTCCGAGAAACACATATATGAACCCGACAGAGGCAGCTTAAATGTATGATTAAGTTGGCAGGTTGCAGGTCCGATTTACTGCTATTATTAAATATGCTTCATTCTCTTGGCATCCTTTGTTGAAGCATATGCAGAAATGCACTACTGGAAGCTAACTGAACACATTAAATAAGTCAATGATTAGAGGTATATATGTGCAGCCACCAATTATCAGCTGCTCCCAGTAGTATATTGCTACTCATGAACCTACCTAGGTATGCTTTTCAAAGGATACCAAAAGAAAAATCAAAATAGATAACAGAAGTGAAATGTAAAGTTGTTCAATATTGTATTTTTTTTCTGAAACATGAAAGAAAAGAATTGTGTGGAATGCTTATACAAATTAACATTCATCTACTAAAATACAACAAGTAAAGCCCCTTGTTGCTGTGTACTAATGCATTAAGAAACACACAACATAGTTAAAAATGCATTTTGATGGTAAATGTTTTGGGAAAACAAAATAGTTAACAGCTTCACATAAAGCACAGTTACAAGGACAGGAATAGACAAATTTTCTTTTGTGATTCTGATAGAATAGAACATACAATTTTAATTAACTTACAAATTTACTACTATTATCATTTGATTCTCTTGTTATCCTTTGTTGAAGGAACATTGGTAGCTAACTGAACAGTGAAAACATCTATTTTGCTAACCTCAAGAGACTATAGAATATAAAAGTGTCAGGGACACTGTACCTTTAAGCAGTAACGTTCCTTTCTCTCCACCTATTGGTTGCTTTCCTGTTAAAATCCTGCAACTTCCTGGCAATCACTGCTTAGTAATTTTTGTTTGACCTAACAAACACCTGAAGACCTGAGCTAAACTTGAAATACACCTGAGAAGGGATAAATCCACTGTTTAACTATTTTCCAGTCTCACAAGGACAAATTCAACTTTATCGACTGTGGCTGAATACACCAAACGATCTGCAACTCATTTCATCAAAACTTAGAAGAGTTATACTGAATTACAATCAAGTGATAAGGATTTCACAACTCTCACCACTGCTGTCTCTGCCTTGTAAAATTCACAGTCAGTTTGATTCGTTACCATATCGGCATCTTTACTTCAGCCACATACTGAAGCTGAACCCTCCCCCAACACAGGCTTCCGCCATCACACGCTGCAGGGAAACGCCGGGGACAGAACCTAAGCAACCGACTGCAGTGTAAGTCAGCCTCATTCAGCAAGGAATAAATAAGGTAAAATTAACATTGCTTATTTAACAATAACGCATTGATGAACTGTTTAATACCAAGTAATTATTACTCCGGAGAAAAGTAATATCCAATTACATATCCTGCATGATTCAAGGTATTCATTTATACAGCCTTTGAAACTCATCATATAACTAAAAAAGCCTGAACTTCACAGGAACGGAAACTCTGGGATTAACTAATCTGTGCAACTTCATACTTGTTACAGACTTTATATTATATTACTTGCTTGCTTGCAATATTAATTAAACTCACTGCTACAAAGATACCCTTCATACATAGGGGGATTCTAAAACCTCAGTGACACAAACAATAACCAGGTTTATTACTTCTGTTTTATAAATAAACTGTGTATTACCTACTGCATTCACTAACTCATAGAAAAAGAAGTAATCTGCAGCTGAGCTCCTTAAAGGGATAATAACCTCCTTACATAATTACTAAGCCTTCAGTATGGAGCCAGCAGAGCTTCCTCAAGTAGTGTATAACCTCACACAGAAGGTAGATCAACTAGCACAAGCAGTGCATGACTTACAAATTGAAAATCAATCCCTCAGGAACATTATTAGGGATTCCATTTCGACTAGACCCTCACATCATGATTTAACCCCAGAACCACAGATTGCTCTTCCAGAGCCATTCTCTGGGAATCGTAAACTTTACAGACAGTTTAAGAACTCCTGTCAATTGCTATTCAACCTAAAGCCTAGAACATACCCTACTGAGAGGGTTAAAGTTTTGAGTACAATTTCTTTCCTCAGGGGTGAGCCTCGCACATGGGCAGACAACCTCTGTGAAACAGATGACCCCTTACTGGGAAGCTTAGAGGATTTCTTTACTTCCTTGGATGAATTATACCAGGACACTGACGTTCAACTCACAGCAGAATCCTTCATGAGAAATCTAAAACAAGGTAAGAGACCAGTGGAGGACTACATAACTGATTTTAAATTGTATGCTACAGATTCACAATGGAACCAAGTGGCTCTCAGGAATCAATTCAGGCTTGGTCTGGCTGATAATTTAAAGGATGAGCTAGCTCGGATTGAACTACCCAAATCTTTGGAAGCACTCATGCGTACAGCCACCTTAATGGACCGCAGGTTACGTGAGAGACGCGCTGAGCGCTATGCAATAGATGCTCGTCCTAGACCTTCTACTTTTCTACCACCCAGGGAGGCTCCCACTACAACTAAACAGTTGGACCAACCCATGGAAATTGGAATAATAAGAGGCCCTTTAACTCCTGAGGAACGACTCCGAAGAAGGGTTAAATCTTTATGTATGTACTGTGCCAACCCTACACATACAGTACAAGATTGCCCTACACTACAAAAAAATAAACGAAGTAAGTTAAAAACTGTCTATACATCAGTCATTAACGCTAACAAATCTGTTTACTGCATTCTATCTCTTTCCCTACAGTGGGACCAAAGCCAGTTGACACTTGATGGAATTATTGATTCTGGAGCCTACGGAAGCATCATTGATTTAGAAACTGTAAAATCAAATAAAATTCCAATCATTCAAAAAGCAAACCCCATCTGTGTCCGTGTCATTGATGGTTCTACAATCACTACTGGCCCAATAACTCACCACACCATACCCATAAAGGTTTCTGTTGCTGGTCATAGTGAATTACTTTCTTTTGATGTATTACCTTCTCCTCATTTCCCTGTTGTTCTAGGTATTAAATGGTTGCAGCACCACAACCCCCAAATAACATGGGCTCCCCATCAAGTGTCATTCAACTCGCAATATTGTTTACATCATTGCAATCAAGATAAAATCCTGTTAAATACTGATACCAATATTCCGGCTTTGCCTGTTGAATATTCTGACTATTCCGATGTTTTCAGTAAAACTGAGTCATAAACTTTACCACCACATCGTCCGTATGACTGCCCGATAGAACTTCAACCTGGAGCAACTATACCCTACGGACACCTATATCCTCTGAGTCAACCTGAGTTGGATCATTTAAAGACTTACTTGGAAGAAAACCTCAGGAAGGGGTTTATCAGGGCCTCAACCTCACCAGCTGGTGCGGGCATCTTCTTTGTCCGAAATAAAGATTCAAGTCTCAGGCCTATCATCGATTACCGGCAACTGAACAAAGTTACGATAAAAAACCGTTATCCACTCCCTCTAATACCCGAGTTAATTGAGCGTCTCTCGGAAGCCACTATATACTCTAAACTTGATTTAAGAGGAGCGTACAACCTGATAAGAATTAAAGAAGGTCATGAATGGCTTACTGCGTTCAGAACCAGGTATGGGTTGTACGAATATTTGGTAATGCCTTTTGGCTTATGTAACGCTCCCGCCACATTCCAGCATTACATAAATGACATTTTCCGTGACCTCCTCGACATTTGTGTAGTCGTATACTTAGACGACATTTTAATTTATTCTAAATCTAATTCAGATCATGTCTCACATGTGAGGAGTGTCCTCTCCAGGTTACGACAACATAAGCTTTTCGCAAAACTAGAAAAATGCATGTTCCACACCGACAGAGTGTCATTCCTCGGCTATAACATTTCACCTTCTGGCATAGAAATGCAGAAAGAAAAGGTGGATGCCGTGAAGAATTGGCCTACACCAAAGACCAAAAAAGATCTCCAGAGATTTCTTGGGTTTTCCAACTATTACAGGAAATTTATAAAAAACTTCTCAAAACTTGCAAAACCACTTTCCAGACTTACTAGTTCATCTGTTGTATTCCATTGGACTCCAGACGCTAACTCAGCTTTCCAAACCTTAAAGAACTGTTTCATTTCTGCACCTATCTTGAGGTTTCCTGACCCATCCTTGTATTATGTTCTGGAAGTAGACTCCTCCGATTACGCCATAGGAGCAATACTATCACAACAGACTTCACCGGATTGTCCCATTCACCCAATATCTTATTATTCTAAAGTCATGTCTTCAGCTGAGAGGAACTATCCGATTGGGGACAAAGAGCTGTTAGCGATAAAACTCTCCCTAGAACATTGGAGACACTTACTAGAGGGTACAAAATACCCCATTAAGATTTTTACTGACCACAAAAACCTGCAATACTTACAAAGTAACAAGACTCTTTCTGCGAGACAAGTCAGATGGAGCTTGTATTTCTCTAGATTCTCTTTCAACATCATTTACAGACCAGCTAATAAGAATGGGAAAGCTGATGCTTTGTCACGCTTACCAGTAAAGCCAGAAAATGAGTACATCAACGCTGATATAATACCAAAAGAAAGATTTATTGGATTAACGTCGTCCCTTATGTCACAAATCAAAGAACACACAATCAAGGACAGAAAAGATGTCACATCCGAGCATTCCACTCTTACAACTAAATCCGGGGTTCTATATCATGGTGATAAAATATATGTACCCCAAGGCATGAGATCGACTATACTGAAGATTTTACATGACTCACCACTCTCTGGTCATCCAGGCTTCCGAAGAACATCAGAACTTATTAAGAGAACCTTCTGGTGGCCCAAGATGGATAAAACTATACACCAGTATGTTAAAACCTGTTTAATTTGCACTACCTCCAAATCTGAAAGAAAACCTCCATATGGATTGCTCATGTCTCTTCCAGCTCCTACAAAACCATGGCAACATTTATCCATGGATTTTATTGTGGACTTACCAATATCTAAAAGTCAAACTACAATTTTTGTTGTTGTGGATATTTTCACCAAGATGGCACATTTCCTGCCATACCATAAACTCCCAACCTCATCAGAGACAGCTCAACTCTTTTTGCACCATATAGTCAGACTACATGGAATACCACCAACTCTCACAACTGACAGAGGTTCCCAGTTTACCTCTCGTTTTTGGACCAACCTCTGCAAACTAACACACATGGATCACAGGTTTTCTACATCCTTTCATCCGCAGACAAATGGCCAAGCAGAGCGAATTAACCAGTGGTTGGAACAGTACCTAAGATGTTTTTGTGCTTATCATCAAAATGACTGGATGGATTACCTATCCATGGCAGAGTTTGCTTATAATAATTCGGTCAACTCCTCTACGAAACTTACTCCCTTTTACGCGAACTATGGGTACCATCCAACTTTTGCACTATCTACACAAGAAACCATTGATTCACCTTTAGTGGACGATTTGCATAACTCCCTTGTGGATAACTTTAACTATATACATCAAAATATTAAAGATGCCCAGGATGTCCAAAAGAAGTATTATGATCTTTGTAGAAGGGTACCCCCAGCATATTCCATTGGAGACAAAGTTTGGTTGTCCACAAAGAATCTTAGGCTACAGATTCCCAGCAAGAAGATGGCAAGTCTTTACATTGGACCATATTCAATAAAACGAATAGTAAATCAAAATGCAGTTACTTTAGAACTTCCTGATAATTTAAAGATCCATCCCACCATACATGTATCTTTATTAAAGCCTTATGGAGAATTACGTAACACCAGCACTTTACTTCCTCCACCTCCAACTGTTCTGGACCCTAATGAATATGAGGTTCATTCCATATTGGACTCCCGTATGCGCTCTGGCAAATTACAGTATTTGATACGCTGGAAAAACTTCTCATCAGATGAAGACTCTTGGGAACCTGCTTCCAACCTCAAAGCTCCCAGATTGCTTTCTGCTTTCCATCGGAGACACCCAGATCGTCCTCGTCCGGTAGCTGTGGAACAGCTCCCTTAGTGGGGGGGTCATGTCAGGGACACTGTACCTTTAAGCAGTAACGTTCCTTTCTCTCCACCTATTGGTTGCTTTCCTGTTAAAATCCTGCAACTTCCTGGCAATCACTGCTTAGTAATTTTTGTTTGACCTAACAAACACCTGAAGACCTGAGCTAAACTTGAAATACACCTGAGAAGGGATAAATCCACTGTTTAACTATTTTCCAGTCTCACAAGGACAAATTCAACTTTATCGACTGTGGCTGAATACACCAAACGATCTGCAACTCATTTCATCAAAACTTAGAAGAGTTATACTGAATTACAATCAAGTGATAAGGATTTCACAACTCTCACCACTGCTGTCTCTGCCTTGTAAAATTCACAGTCAGTTTGATTCGTTACCATATCGGCATCTTTACTTCAGCCACATACTGAAGCTGAACCCTCCCCCAACACAGGCTTCCGCCATCACACGCTGCAGGGAAACGCCGGGGACAGAACCTAAGCAACCGACTGCAGTGTAAGTCAGCCTCATTCAGCAAGGAATAAATAAGGTAAAATTAACATCGCTTATTTAACAATAACGCATTGATGAACTGTTTAATACCAAGTAATTAATACTCCGGAGAAAAGTAATATCCAATTACATATCCTGCATGATTCAAGGTATTCATTTATACAGCCTTTGAAACTCATCATATAACTAAAAAAGCCTGAACTTCACAGGAACGGAAACTCTGGGATTAACTAATCTGTGCAACTTCATACTTGTTAGAGACTTTATATTATATTACTTGCTTGCTTGCAATATTAATTAAACTCACTGCTACAAAGATACCCTTCATACATAGGGGGATTCTAAAACCTCAGTGACACAAACAATAACCAGGTTTATTACTTCTGTTTTATAAATAAACTGTGTATTACCTACTGCATTCACTAACTCATAGAAAAAGAAGTAATCTGCAGCTGAGCTCCTTAAAGGGATAATAACCTCCTTACATAATTACTAAGCCTTCAGTATGGAGCCAGCAGAGCTTCCTCAAGTAGTGTATAACCTCACACAGAAGGTAGATCAACTAGCACAAGCAGTGCATGACTTACAAATTGAAAATCAATCCCTCAGGAACATTATTAGGGATTCCATTTCGACTAGACCCTCACATCATGATTTAACCCCAGAACCACAGATTGCTCTTCCAGAGCCATTCTCTGGGAATCGTAAACTTTACAGACAGTTTAAGAACTCCTGTCAATTGCTATTCAACCTAAAGCCTAGAACATACCCTACTGAGAGGGTTAAAGTTTTGAGTACAATTTCTTTCCTCAGGGGTGAGCCTCGCACGTGGGCAGACAACCTCTGTGAAGCAGATGACCCCTTACTGGGAAGCTTAGAGGATTTCTTTACTTCCTTGGATGAATTATACCAGGACACTGACGTTCAACTCACAGCAGAATCCTTCATGAGAAATCTAAAACAAGGTAAGAGACCAGTGGAGGACTACATAACTGATTTTAAATTGTATGCTACAGATTCACAATGGAACCAAGTGGCTCTCAGGAATCAATTCAGGCTTGGTCTGGCTGATAATTTAAAGGATGAGCTAGCTCGGATTGAACTACCCAAATCTTTGGAAGCACTCATGCGTACAGCCACCTTAATGGACCGCAGGTTACGTGAGAGACGCGCTGAGCGCTATGCAATAGATGCTCGTCCTAGACCTTCTACTTTTCTACCACCCAGGGAGGCTCCCTCTACAACTAAACAGTTGGACCAACCCATGGAAATTGGAATAATAAGAGGCCCTTTAACTCCTGAGGAACGACTCCGAAGAAGGGTTAAATCTTTATGTATGTACTGTGCCAACCCTACACATACAGTACAAGATTGCCCTACACTACAAAAAAATAAACGAAGTAAGTTAAAAACTGTCTATACATCAGTCATTAACGCTAACAAATCTGTTTACTGCATTCTATCTCTTTCCCTACAGTGGGACCAAAGCCAGTTGACACTTGATGGAATTATTGATTCTGGAGCCTACGGAAGCATCATTGATTTAGAAACTGTAAAATCAAATAAAATTCCAATCATTCAAAAAGCAAACCCCATCTGTGTCCGTGTCATTGATGGTTCTACAATCACTACTGGCCCAATAACTCACCACACCATACCCATAAAGGTTTCTGTTGCTGGTCATAGTGAATTACTTTCTTTTGATGTATTACCTTCTCCTCAGTTCCCTGTTGTTCTAGGTATTAAATGGTTGCAGCACCACAACCCCCAAATAACATGGGCTCCCCATCAAGTGTCATTCAACTCGCAATATTGTTTACATCATTGCAATCAAGATAAAATCCTGTTAAATACTGATACCAATATTCCGGCTTTGCCTGTTGAATATTCTGACTATTCCGATGTTTTCAGTAAAACTGAGTCAGAAACTTTACCACCACATCGTCCGTATGACTGCCCGATAGAACTTCAACCTGGAGCAACTATACCCTACGGACACCTATATCCTCTGAGTCAACCTGAGTTGGATCATTTAAAGACTTACTTGGAAGAAAACCTCAGGAAGGGGTTTATCAGGGCCTCAACCTCACCAGCTGGTGCGGGCATCTTCTTTGTCCGAAATAAAGATTCAAGTCTCAGGCCTATCATCGATTACCGGCAACTGAACAAAGTTACGATAAAAAACCGTTATCCACTCCCTCTAATACCCGAGTTAATCGAGCGTCTCTCGGAAGCCACTATATACTCTAAACTTGATTTAAGAGGAGCGTACAACCTGATAAGAATTAAAGAAGGTCATGAATGGCTTACTGCGTTCAGAACCAGGTATGGGTTGTACGAATATTTGGTAATGCCTTTTGGCTTATGTAACGCTCCCGCCACATTCCAGCATTACATAAATGACGTTTTCCGCAACCTCCTCGACATTTGTGTAGTCGTATACTTAGACGACATTTTAATTTATTCTAAATCTTATTCAGATCATGTCTCACATGTGAGGAGTGTCCTCTCCAGGTTACGACAACATAAGCTTTTCGCAAAACTAGAAAAATGCATGTTCCACACCGACAGAGTGTCATTCCTCGGCTATAACATTTCACCTTCTGGCATAGAAATGCAGAAAGAAAAGGTGGATGCCGTGAAGAATTGGCCTACACCAAAGACCAAAAAAGATCTCCAGAGATTTCTTGGGTTTTCCAACTATTACAGGAAATTTATAAAAAACTTCTCAAAACTTGCAAAACCACTTTCCAGACTTACTAGTTCATCTGTTGTATTCCATTGGACTCCAGACGCTAACTCAGCTTTCCAAACCTTAAAGAACTGTTTCATTTCTGCACCTATCTTGAGGTTTCCTGACCCATCCTTGTATTATGTTCTGGAAGTAGACTCCTCCGATTACGCCATAGGAGCAATACTATCACAACAGACTTCACCGGATTGTCCCATTCACCCAATATCTTATTATTCTAAAGTCATGTCTTCAGCTGAGAGGAACTATCCGATTGGGGACAAAGAGCTGTTAGCGATAAAACTCTCCCTAGAACATTGGAGACACTTACTAGAGGGTACAAAATACCCCATTAAGATTTTTACTGACCACAAAAACCTGCAATACTTACAAAGTAACAAGACTCTTTCTGCGAGACAAGTCAGATGGAGCTTGTATTTCTCTAGATTCTCTTTCAACATCATTTACAGACCAGCTAATAAGAATGGGAAAGCTGATGCTTTGTCACGCTTACCAGTAAAGCCAGAAAATGAGTACATCAACGCTGATATAATACCAAAAGAAAGATTTATTGGATTAACGTCGTCCCTTATGTCACAAATCAAAGAACACACAATCAAGGACAGAAAAGATGTCACATCCGAGCATTCCACTCTTACAACTAAATCCGGGGTTCTATATCATGGTGATAAAATATATGTACCCCAAGGCATGAGATCGACTATACTGAAGATTTTACATGACTCACCACTCTCTGGTCATCCAGGCTTCCGAAGAACATCAGAACTTATTAAGAGAACCTTCTGGTGGCCCAAGATGGATAAAACTATACACCAGTATGTTAAAACCTGTTTAATTTGCACTACCTCCAAATCTGAAAGAAAACCTCCATATGGATTGCTCATGTCTCTTCCAGCTCCTACAAAACCATGGCAACATTTATCCATGGATTTTATTGTGGACTTACCAATATCTAAAAGTCAAACTACAATTTTTGTTGTTGTGGATATTTTCACCAAGATGGCACATTTCCTGCCATACCATAAACTCCCAACCTCATCAGAGACAGCTCAACTCTTTTTGCACCATAGTCAGACTACATGGAATACCACCAACTCTCACAACTGACAGAGGTTCCCAGTTTACCTCTCGTTTTTGGACCAACCTCTGCAAACTAACACACATGGATCACAGGTTTTCTACATCCTTTCATCCGCAGACAAATGGCCAAGCAGAGCGAATTAACCAGTGGTTGGAACAGTACCTAAGATGTTTTTGTGCTTATCATCAAAACGACTGGATGGATTACCTATCCATGGCAGAGTTTGCTTATAATAATTCGGTCAACTCCTCTACGAAACTTACTCCCTTTTACGCGAACTATGGGTACCATCCAACTTTTGCACTATCTACACAAGAAACCATTGATTCACCTTTAGTGGACGATTTGCATAACTCCCTTGTGGATGACTTTAACTATATACATCAAAATATTAAAGATGCCCAGGATGTCCAAAAGAAGTATTATGATCTTCGTAGAAGGGTACCCCCAGCATATTCCATTGGAGACAAAGTTTGGTTGTCCACAAAGAATCTTAGGCTACAGATTCCCAGCAAGAAGATGGCAAGTCTTTACATTGGACCATATTCAATAAAACGAATAGTAAATCAAAATGCAGTTACTTTAGAACTTCCTGATAATTTAAAGATCCATCCCACCATACATGTATCTTTATTAAAGCCTTATGGAGAATTAGGTGACACCAGCACTTTACTTCCTCCACCTCCAACTGTTCTGGACCCTAATGAGTATGAGGTTCATTCCATATTGGACTCCCGTATGCGCTCTGGCAAATTACAGTATTTGATACGCTGGAAAAACTTCTCATCAGATGAAGACTCTTGGGAACCTGCTTCCAACCTCAAAGCTCCCAGATTGCTTTCTGCTTTCCATCGGAGACACCCAGATCGTCCTCGTCCGGTAGCTGTGGAACAGCTCCCTTAGTGGGGGGGGTCATGTCAGGGACACTGTACCTTTAAGCAGTAACGTTCCTTTCTCTCCACCTATTGGTTGCTTTCCTGTTAAAATCCTGCAACTTCCTGGCAATCACTGCTTAGTAATTTTTGTTTGACCTAACAAACACCTGAAGACCTGAGCAAAACTTGAAATACACCTGAGAAGGGATAAATCCACTGTTTAACTATTTTCCAGTCTCACAAGGACAAATTCAACTTTATCGACTGTGGCTGAATACACCAAACGATCTGCAACTCATTTCATCAAAGCTTAGAAGAGTTATACTGAATTACAATCAAGTGATAAGGATTTCACAACTCTCACCACTGCTGTCTCTGCCTTGTAAAATTCACAGTCAGTTTGATTCGTTACCATATCGGCATCTTTACTTCAGCCACATACTGAAGCTGAACCCTCCCCCAACACAGGCTTCCGCCATCACACGCTGCAGGGAAACGCCGGGGACAGAACCTAAGCAACCGACTGCAGTGTAAGTCAGCCTCATTCAGCAAGGAATAAATAAGGTAAAATTAACATCGCTTATTTAACAATAACGCATTGATGAACTGTTTAATACCAAGTAATTATTACTCCGGAGAAAAGTAATATCCAATTACATATCCTGCATGATTCAAGGTATTCATTTATACAGCCTTTGAAACTCATCATATAACTAAAAAAGCCTGAACTTCACAGGAACGGAAACTCTGGGATTAACTAATCTGTGCAACTTCATACTTGTTAGAGACTTTATATTATATTACTTGCTTGCTTGCAATATTAATTAAACTCACTGCTACAAAGATACCCTTCATACATAGGGGGATTCTAAAACCTCAGTGACACAAACAATAACCAGGTTTATTACTTCTGTTTTATAAATAAACTGTGTATTACCTACTGCATTCACTAACTCATAGAAAAAGAAGTAATCTGCAGCTGAGCTCCTTAAAGGGATAATAACCTCCTTACAAAAAGTGTCTTAAAATGACATGCTCTATGTGAATCATGCAAGTTTAGACTTTCCCTTTAAGAATACAAATGTTCAAACCATTGAATAAGCATGCTATACCACAATAGACATTAGACAATCACATCAAAATTTTGTTATATCAATACGAAACCTAATTTAATATGGTAATTACAGTAAAAAGCATATGTCAAAATATAGTTGAAAAATATTTTGAATAATATAAAAAAAGTAAGTGCAGGTTTAGTTTGGCACACTTACTAAGCCTGCACATATAGGTAATAAACATTTACTGGAACGCAACGCACCAAAAACTTCTTTAAAATAATATTCTGAAGAATAAAGGATGGTACACGTAGCCCTCACCCGACAACTGTTCTACAGTACACTGAATGCAATAACAACAAACATAAGAAAATGACCAATTTGGACTCTTCTTGAACTCTCTTCAACCAAGGACAAATTAACAGGAACACATAATTGACTGAAACTTTGCAGGTTTTTTTTTGTTTTTTTCCACAGGAATTGGAGAGACCTACTTAAAGGGCTAGTATTTTTATATTTTTAGTGTTTTAGGTTGAATATATATTTTATATGTTAATGTTTATTTACCTTCATATAGCAAAGCAAGGATGTGCATGATTTCATTTAGCACCAGATTGTAGAACATGGTTTGCTACTAAAATGTGCAGCTAAGATTTAATTGATTGTTCTTGTGCTCAAGTAGATAATGCTGACAAACTTTACAAAAAATCTTTCCACTCCAACTAAAATCCGGACACTGCTGTAGTTGAGGCTCATTATTCTATGTGACATTCTCAGCTAAAGTGTCACAGTTTATTCTCAAAATTGTTTGTGAGGAAGTAAGTACCATAGTGGTAAAATAAAATGACAAAAAGTATATAATTTGTTAACTATTGCTTTAAATTTCATTTACGCTTCTGATGAGTGAAAAACAAAATCTTTCATTTTGGTTGTGATACATCTGCAGCACATTGTAGGACCTTTTGGTGCCAACGAATGTAACAGAAATGGGCCAGGTGCAAAGCAAAAACTTCTGGATAAATAGCGAGAGAAAATGACCTAACAGATCTCTCTAGTCTCTGCAACAGTTAAAGGGTCATTAAACCCAAAATGTTTCTTTCATGGTTCAGATAGAGAATACAATTTTAAACAAGATTCCAATTTACTTCTATTAACTAGTTTGCTTCATTCTTTAGATATCCTTTGTTGAAGAAATAGCAATGCACATGTGTGAGCCAATCACACAAGTTATCTATGTGCAGCCACCTATCAGCAGCTACTGAGCCTATCTAGATAGGCTTTTCAGCAAAGGATATCAAGATAATGAAGCAAATGAGATAATATAAGTAAATTAGAGAGTTATTTAAAATTGCATGCTCTTTCTGAAACATAAAATAAATATTTGGATTTCATGTCCCTTTAACTCAACATTGATTCAATAACAGTCCTCTACAGCCTCTTCAAATCTATAGTCTTTCCAATTTCCAGTGTATTCTGTTGGTCCATTCACACACATTAACACTCAGTAATATAACATGGGATTGGGCAGCACTAAAGAGATGAGCCTGATAGGGAACTTTATTCTAAGAGTTGGAATGAATGTAAATATAACATTTGGCTCACAGTGAAGCTGTTTATTAATAAGGGGGTTATTTATTACTACTGAATCTAGCTGAATGTACCCAGTACTGGGCAAGGGGGCTATTACCAGTATTGGGTGAGTGGGCAGCTTGCAGTGGGTGAAGGGTAGTTACCAGTAATAGGTGAGGGCAGTTAGAAGTCTTGGGTAAGGGGGCAGTTAGCAGTACTTGTTAAGGGGCAGCTAGCAGTCCTGTGTGAGGGGGCAGCTAGAAGTATTGGGTAAAGGAGTAGTTAGCACTACTGGATAAGGGGGCAGCTAACAGTACTGGGTAAGGGGACAGCTAGCAGTATTGGGTAAGGGGGTAGTTAGCACTACTGGATAAGGGGGCAGTTAGCAGTACTGGGTAAGGGGACAGCTAGAAGTATTGGGCAGGGGGTAGTTAGCACTACTGGATAAGGGGGCAGTTAGCAGTACTGGGTAAGGGGACAGCTAGAAGTATTGGGTAAGGGGGTAGTTAGCACTACTGGATAAGGAGGCAGTTAGCAGTACTGGGTAAGGGGACAGCTAGAAGTATTGGGTAAGGGGGTAGTTAGCACTACTGGATAAGGGGGGCAGTTAGCAGTACTGGGTAAGGGGACAGCTAGAAGTATTGGGTAGGGGGTAGTTAGCACTACTGGATAAGGAAGCAGTTAGCAGTACTGGGTAAGGGGACAGCTAGAAGTATTGGGTAAGGGGGTAGTTAGCACTACTGGATAAGGGGGCAGTTAGCAGTACTGGGTAAGGGGACAGCTAGAAGTATTGGGTAGGGGGTAGTTAGCACTACTGGATAAGGAAGCAGTTAGCAGTACTGGGTAAGGGGACAGCTAGAAGTATTGGGTAGGGGGTAGTTAGCACTACTGGATAAGGAAGCAGTTAGCAGTACTGGGTAAGGGGATAGCTAGAAGTATTGGGTAGGGGGTAGTTAGCACTACTGGATAAGGAAGCAGTTAGCAGTACTGGGTAAGGGGACAGCTAGAAGTATTGGGTGAGAGGAAAGCTGGAAGTACTGGGTGAGCAGGCAGCTAGAAGTACTGGGTTAGGGGGCACTGGCAGCTAGCAGTGCTGAGGGGCAGATTCAGTAATTAGTAAGGGGGTAGCTAGCAGTACTGGGTAATAGGGCAGCTAGAAGTACTGGGTAAGGGTGGGGGCAGCTAGCAGTACTGGGTAAGGGGGCAGTTAGCAGTAGTGGGTAAGGGGGCAGTTAGCAGTACTGGGTAAGGGGGCAGCTAGCAGTACTGGGTAAGGGGGCAGTTAGCAGTAGTGGGTAAGGGGGCAGCTAGCCGTACTGGGCAAGGAGGCACGCAGTTAGCAGTACTAGGTAAGGGGGCAGCTAGCAGTACTGGGTAAGGGGGCACGCAGTTTGCAGTACTAGGTAAGGGGGCAGCTAGCAGTACTGGGTAAGGGCCAGGGGCAGCTAACAGAACTGGGTGAGGGGGTAGCTAGAAGTACTGGATAAGGGGGCTGCTAACAGTATTGGGTTAGGGGGCAGCTACCAGTCCTAGGTCAGGGGGCACTGGCAGCTACCAGACCTGGGTGAGGTAAACACCTGTAAAATGTGTTTGTTGAGTACAGTGAGAACTCACTGAGATAGATTGCAAGCTCTGCAGGTCACTACAGGATAGACCGGATGTTATACAGTGACAATAACATGTGCTGGAGTCCTACAGTACAGACTACACTGTGCAGTGTCACTTTAAGTGGTTGTGAACTAGTGTTACTCTTGTCTTGGCTCACTAAGAGATAATCATTATAGTTATTATAGTCATGTTCTCTGAGTCTGCTCTCCCCAGTGACTGTCTCACCAATATCTATATCATAATCATTATTTCATGCAGTGCACCTGCACTGCCAGTCCGCCACCTACCTAACCAACTTGTAGAAGATTACGTCGGTAACCAACGGCTATGTTACGGCAATACGACTCACTGCAGATCAACCTCAGACTAGAGACACTGACATCAATCGATTATCGAATCCACCACTCCTCAGTCACTGTGTGATTGTGTCCTGCTGGCTTGACATCCTCACCGGCTCATGACCCACACGTTACTGCATGCTCTCACTCCGCGCGTCTCATCCCGCGGCCCTCCTGACGCCCAGACCTCCTTGATGACATCACCGACCAGAGATCGATCATTGGCCGGCTCCCGAGGTTGCTTAGAGAGCAGCCTCTATTGGGAGCGGTATGGGCCACGAGCTAGAGACTTAAGCATTAAGCGCCACTGGGTGGCAATCTCTAGCGGCTCATTGGCTCTAATACATTCATATTGCGCAAAGGGAGGGGAGCTGAATGTCTCACAGCCTCTCCTTCCTTGTGCAATATGGATGGATCGAATCCTTGCTAAGTTTTTGCATGGTGGTGATGGCGGCAGGGGGTGGGGGTATGGAGGATCCCTTGGGATTACAAAAAAAAATGTAAAAAACTTTATTTTTATTTAAATTATTAAAAAAGTGTAGTTACACATCATAGTATATTTAAAATGAATGTCAACTTTCAAGAATGAGTTCCCGGTTTTTAAGAATACTATTAAAAACAGGGGCACTTTCATTCATGAAAGTTTACATTTCACCGGTGGTTTTGTTAAAATACTTACCTTTTCTTCTTGAAGCCGGAGAAATGATTCTCCCTCCTGCCGCTCGTCACTTCATACGTCGGCAATGACGAATACGGAATCCTCCAATCATTGCTTCCCCCCCAAGGGAGTAATTGCCTGAGGCAATGCTGTGATTGGAGGAAGCCGGATTCATCATTGATGTTGTATGAGCTATTCAAGAAGAAAAGGTAAGTATTTTAACAAAACCGGTGAAATGTAAACTTTCATGAATGAAAGTGCCCCTGTTTTTAATAATATTTTTAAAAACCAGGCACTCATCCTTGAAAGTTGACATTCACTTTAGCTTGCAACTGTTTCCACTTTTAGTTAGCTATAAAAGATATTGAGGCCTATTTATCAAATGTCTGTCGGAACTGATCCGACAGTGCGGATCAGGTCCGACAGACATCGCTGAACGCGTATTCAGCATTGCACCAGCAGCTCTTGTGAGCTGCTGGTGCAACGCCGCCCCCTGCAGACTCCCGGCCAGTTGGTCGCCAGCAGGGGGTGTCAATGAACCCGATCGTACTCGATCGGGTTGAACTGTGGTGATCTCTGTCCACCTCATCAGAGCAGGCGGACAGGGTTATGGAGCAGCGGTCTTTAGACCTCTGCTCCATAACTTGCATTTCTGGCGAGTCTGAAGACTCGCCAGAAACACGGGCCCTCAAGCTCCATTCGGAGCTTGATAAATGGGCCTCATCACCTGTACATTGCTTTTTGTTATTTTCTTACAAAAGGATTTTTACTTTCTTTGAATACACTGATAACACTGCCCTACTCTACTTGTATTTTGCAATAGAAGTGGGGCAGAAGTACCACATCCTCCTTGACCAATGTGAGGATTCTTTCTCAGGCATGAGGCTTGTCATCTGATGCCGCTGATGGCTGTTACCATGCTATGAGATAGAAAGGGTAGCCGCTTATATCACCCAAATTACATAAATGAGTGGGAGTACCTTTGTTTAAAGAAACACTAAAGTCAGACTAAAACTTTTATAAGTAAGATAGCGTTTGGAATTCAACAACT
The DNA here is from genome assembly GCF_027579735.1 of Bombina bombina. NCBI lineage: Eukaryota > Metazoa > Chordata > Amphibia > Anura > Bombinatoridae > Bombina > Bombina bombina. The sequence goes on from NC_069500.1 coordinate 309,846,584, forward strand.
TTCTGAGTCACTTTCATTGCCCTAGGGATCCTATTTTGTGGAGTACTGTGTAGGTTCTGACACCAGCTCCTACTGACCATTTTCAAGAATTCACAGAATATACCTATATTCATTTTGTGATTGGCTGCTAGCTGTCACATGACGGAAAACATGGGAACATGGACTAACGTTTGTCAGAAAAAAAATCTACTACTCCTATGAGTGCTTTTGTGTTGTCTTTTTAGTATATATCTGTTGATTGCGCAATCCTACTGTATTAAATGATCCTTTAAAAGATGCAATTCTCATCTTTCAAATTAGTGCTCTAATGTCTGAAGCCAAGTGTTTATCATAACAATGACAAATATCTTTCAGCACTAGTCTTATTTTGAAGGAGCTTGGCACCTCTCCCCTTAGAACTATTATAAGACAATATCATAAGAAGGGGGAAACACATTTAAATAAGGGGCCCCATTACATATACGGCTTCACCCGCAAAAGCCGGCGATGCCGGTTTTTACATGGTTTTGATATCCAATATACAGCGCCGCATATAAATGCGGCACGTATATTTCACCCGTCTCTCACAATTTTTACTCCCTTAAGCTAGCATGGGACTGCGTCACAAATCAGTATCCAATATTCAGCGCAAGGACTTACGTGTTAAAGATGGAGAAATCTTACTCTATTTTCACCTTGCAACACAAAGGCAGCCGCCGTAACTCCTGAAACTGCCTGCAAAAATAAACTAACACCTAACGCATGCGCAATATCTATCTACCTGTCAACCGCAATCTCCCACCGCAATAACTAATAAAGTATATTAACCCCTATATCCGCCATCAAACCCACACCGCAACTAAAAATAAAGTATTAACCCCTAAATTCGCCAACCCCAAGATCACAAACTACCTAATAAAACTATTAATCTCTAATCCGCCATTAACTCACAACGCAAACTACCTATTAAAGTATTAACCCCTAAGCCGCCAAAGCCCACAATGCAATAAACCTATTAAAGTATTAACCCCTAAACCACCAAAGCCCCAAATTACCTAAATTAGAAAATACTAAAGTTACTAACTATTAAAATATAAAACCTAACATTACTTTAAAAATAAAAAAACTAAGTAAATGCCCTTTTAAGGGCAATGCCCAAATAAATGCCCTTTTAGGGCAATGGGTAGTTTAGGTTTTTTAGTGTTAGGTTTTTTATTTGGGGGGATTTGGTGGGTGGGGGGTTTTACTGTTAGGGGGGACTTTTTGTATTTTCAGTGTAAAAGAGCTGTTTATCTTGGAGCAATGCCACCGCAAAAAGCCCTTTTAAGGGGTACTGGGAGTTTATTCTTAGATTAGGGGGGCTTTTATTTTGGGGGGCTTTTTTATTTTCATCGGGATTAGGTATAATTTTTTAAAATTTGATAATGTTGTTTTTTATTTTCTGTAATCTTAGATTTTTTTATTTTCTGTAATTGTAGCTTAAAGGGACAGTCTACATCAGAATTTTATTTTTGACTAGACTGTCCCTTTAATTTATAGTTAGGTTTTTTTTTTTAGTTTTAAAGTAGTGTTAGGTTTTTGTATTTTAATAGTTAGTAACTGTAGTATTTTGTAATTTAGGTAATTTGGGTTCATTTAGGGGGTGTTAGGTTAGGGGTGTAAGTTTAGGGGGCTTAGTAATTTAATTATTTATTTGCGTTGTGGGCTTTGGCAGTTTAGGGGTTAATACTTTAATAGTCTTGACGTTTCAGCTTGTGTGTGTCTTGTTCAGTGGTGGTCGTCTTTCAGCCTTTCTTACCTTGGCCATGTCTCTGAGTATTGCACACCTTGTGCTTTTGGGCACTCAAGTGATGTTGCAGCTCTGAAATATGGCCAAACTGGTGGCAAGTGGCATCTTGGCAGCTGCATGCTTGACTTTTCTCAGTTCATGGGCAGTTATTTTGCGCCTTGGTTTTTCCACACGCTTCTTGCGACCCTGTTGACTATTTTGAATGAAACGCTTGATTGTTCGATGATCACGTTTCAGAAGCTTTGCAATTTTAAGAGTGCTGCATCCCTCTGCAAGATATCTCACTATTTTTGACTTTTCTGAGCCTGTCAAGTCCTTCTTTTGACCCATTTTGCCAAAGGAAAGGAAGTTGCCTAATAATTATGCACACCTGATATAGGGTGTTGATGTAATTAGACCACACCCCTTCTCATTACAGAGATGCACATCACCTAATATGCTTAATTGGTAGTAGGCTTTCGAGCCTATACAGCTTGGAGTAAGACAACATGCATAAAGAGGATGATGTGGTGAAAATACTAATTTGCCTAATAATTCTGCACTCCCTGTATGTAATAGCCCGATGTACGAGTTGAAATTATGGGTGGCGCGGGTTTCAGCGCTTACACCTGCGCCGTATATGTAATCTTGCCCAATGAGTTTCATGATTTCCTGACAATAACTGGTAGTACATTTTGTTGTATTTTTGATATCGTTGCTCAAAGATCATAGAGCATATTGAAATTTACAAGTGTTGAAATTTATGGGTAAACTGAGTAGGTGCAAAATTAGATCAATTTGATTAAATTCTATATAGTGTGATTTTTGGTGCAAGTATTTTTATATCTAATTTGTTACAGTATGCTGTGTTACTGGCATGCTAAGAAGCTAAACATAGAGGTAAAGTCTGACTTGGAAGGTGTAAGGCCAGACAGGACACAGCAGGTCAGCTAATCAGAAGTGACATTCACTGGCTGTCATGCTTTTAAAATGCAAGGCTTGTAGCCTCGGACTGGGGCTTCATCTGTGTGTTTTGTATGGGTTTAACACAACGGGGTTGATCACAATCTTGTGCTTGTATCTTTGCAAATAAGGATTTTCTAAACTTTGACAGATACTGTCAGGGTCTTTTTTTCCAGTAATCACATCCTAAAATGCTTCAACCTTTAATACCCTAAAACTGGAAATCTTTTCCGTAAACCACAAAAAATTGTTATCTGCCTTGTTAGTCTATCAGTTTTGTAATACAAAACCAAATGTGCACAGTTAATGACAATTAATGACAAACAAAATGGTGATATTGTGGCTTTTGTATTTACATAATTGTTTGAGGTGCCTGTATTTTGAATGATTGTAATAGTTTATAGTGATGCTGATAGGTGATGTCTGCAAATAACCATAGAGATATATAGCTTTTTATGGGTTTTGAGCAGGGGCATTACCTGTATAATAGGCATGTGTTCTTGCTTGGCTATGGATTTCACAATTTTTTTATTACTGTAAACATACTTTTTTTTAAGTTTTATTGATTGAGCAGGTAGTTGGTAGGTTACAACTGATTTTTTTTTTTTTAATACTTGGTAATAAGTCAAAAAGTGTTTCCTGGGTTTATTAAGTCCTTTTGTCTGTGGGGCCATCACACATAACCCTCTAACCACCAAAACCCCCACAAGAATTTACCCCCTAACCACAACTCCACCACACTAACCACTTAATGTTGGAACCCATGCATTTTGCTTTTAACAGCAACCTCCCCAATGCACTTAACCCAAAACTGTCAGCACCCCCACTGTAACTGCCAGTGAACCCCATCAGATTTAACTCGCTAACCACTGGACTCCCCTCACATCTAACCACATAACCACAACCTCAAACCACTTAATCAGGCAACCACTGGAGCTCCATTGCATTCAACCCTCTTTAGCATGACCTCTCACCCTAAGGAGCCACCACCAAATACTGACAGACCTTAAAGGTTCCCCTACCCTAATACAAATCTAACTCAAATTACTAAAATATAAATATATATAAAAACATCCCAAAGTTGGTATTTAAGAATTAGATGTGGTGGTGGTGTGGGGGTCAAAGTTTGTATTTTTATTTGCAATGGAGCACCTTGTTTTTAGGGAGGTAGGTCTTGTGATTGGGCATGATTAGGGTGTTATTTGTGGCATGACAGTTAGGGGGACGGGGGCTAAGATTGATAGGTAGAGAAAGTTAAATTCAGTTGGGGGTTAGGTGCAGTGGGGGTTACGGTTAAGAGGTTTAGGTGCAGTGGGGGGTTAATGTAGTTAGATGTTAATTGGGGTGGAGGATTTTGCTGTTAAGAACATAAGGGTTGCAGGTTTAGCAGTTAGGGGATAAGGTGGTGGTGGGTCTAGCAGTTAGGGGTTTAAGATTGGTAGTGGGTCAAACAGTTAAAGGTTTAAATGAACATTAAACACTTTGAGATGGTAATAGAAAATAATAAATTGTACACATATAAAAAAGTCTGCAATGTACTTTCATTCTGAAATTGTTAGAAATAGAAATGCAGAACACTGTTATATTCCACACAGCCATTGCACACTCTAGTGACCTATTTATAACTGCCTCTAATTGGCCACAGCAGAGAAGGCAACCAAAGTTACAACATTGCTTTATAGACACTATGGGCTCCATGTACTAAATGGTGGGCGGACAGCTTCTCAACTCGTGAAGCTGTCCGCCCGCCTTCGCTACACACGGGCAGCGGATCTGTTGATCCGCTTGCCCGTATGTATCATTACACACTCATCGGAGTGTGTAATGCCCGCCCCTTCAATCGTGCGACCAATCACCCAACTGAAGGGGCTGTCAATCACTGAGAGCGAGCGTGCTCTCAGTGAGTTTGCCTCGCCAGCTAAGAGGTGGCGTAGGGTGTAGGAGGCAGCGGTCTAATAACCGCTGCTTCTTACATTGCGGGAAGCAGGCTCGCATATGCGAACCTGCCCCGCAAAGACTCCGGAGCAGCTTTCGCTGCTTCGTACATGGAGCCCTAAACGTTTACACTTATTTTGTCAATATTTAAGCAGCTAATGAAACTTTAAAAAATATATCTACATGTTATTCTCAGACTAATCTTTTCTTTGAATGCATCATTCTATCTAGCATTTATTTATTGTTTAATGTCCCTTTAAAGGTTGGTGGTGGATCTAGCAGTTAGGTTTACAGGATTTATCAGTTTAGGGCTTAAGTGCAGCAAAGGTTGGGTTCATTTTTTTTTATTTGAAAGAATGACAAATTAACAAATGCATTAACAAAGTTTGTTTTTAAATCAATTTGTTATGTCATATCATATAGATGGCTTTTTGTTATTCTTATTATAACAACACTATTTTTGTTATTTTTTTGCATTAATGTGAAAAAGAATGCACTTCTCTATTTCTTGCTAATACTAATTGGCTTATAGGTACTTTTCTACCAGTTTTGAATGAGCATTACTAGGAAGTGCCTATCACTCAATTATCATTAGTAGAAAGTACAAATCACCCAATGAGCATTAGTAGGAAGTACCAATCACCCAATGCGCATTAGTAGGAAGTACAAATCACCCAATGAGCATTAGTAGGAAGTACCAATCACCCAATGCGCATTAGTAGGAAGTACAAATCAGACAATGAGCATCAGTAGGAAGTACCAATCACCCAATGAGCATCAGCAGGAAGTATCAATCACCCAATGAGCATCAGCAGGAAGTATCAATCACCCAATGAGCATTAGTAAGAAGTATCAATCACCTAATGAGCATTAGTAGGAAGCAACAATTAGACAATGAACATAAGTAGGACATTTCATTCAGATAATGAGCATTAGTAGGAAGTACCAATCAGACAATGAGCATTAGTAAGAAGTATCAATCAGACAATGAGCATAAGTAAAAAGCACCAATCAGACAATGAGCATTACAGGGGCAGTACCAATCAAATAATGAGCATTAGTAGGAAGCACCAATTAGACAATGAGCATTACTAGGAAGTACCAATCACCTAATGAGCATTAGTAGGAAGCCCCAATTAGACAATGAGCATTACTAGGAAGTACCAATCACCTAATGAGCATTAGTAGGAAGCACCAATTAGACAATGAGCATTAGTAGCTGGTGTCCAACCAGACAATGAGAATTGGCAGGGATTGCACAACTGATGAAGCTGTATTAGTTTTAAACAATATTTACTTCAGTTTTTTCATATAAAAAAGGACAAAGAAAGATATTCAGCATGGTTTGATGTTGTGTTTTCACATGGATGACAGACATTTTAGAATAGTTAATTTGATTTTAACCTTCCAAAATGCATAAATAAGTAGTTTTTTTTATAGAACGCTCTTCTGTGCTAGAGTATGTTGTAATTCTGTGTCCATCAATACCAGGATCGCTCTTCATAAGGCTTATTAACTGACTTTGGACTAACCTTCCCATTTCTTGTATCTGATCTGTAATCTTTATTATCAGCACTCAGAGTGTTCCCTTACTTTACCCTTGTTTATTCCTTTCTTCCATGGTCTTTCTTATTCAAAATGTGTTCTCCAACCCTGAAAATTAAAATAAATATGGCCTGTCATTTAAACAAATCATAAAAAACGTGCAATTGTAACAATGGTGTCATCTTATAAAGAGGAAATATATTTTCTTACTGCAGTACTTTCTGCTCATGTAGACAAAATGCAGTTAAAACAAATATTTGCCATCCGTACGGCTGTTTTTGGCTTTGCTTCTTACTAAGAATTCCCATATATTTTAAATACACAAATTCCCTTTCAAATTCCACCTAATTATATATTTAAAAAGAAGTATGCATTTAACATCCTGTCCCCATGCAATTCAAGAAACTGAATGAAATGTAAGCACCATTTGTGTACTTTGCTGTGCCCATGATCTTTACAGTCCATACAGCTTCATGCACTGCAAGGTTAAGACTATTGTTTTAATATTGTAATAGTTTGTTTTTTACAAGCAAACTATTCTGGGACTAGAATGTTCCTTTAATGTTGTGTATTTAATATATGATGCGTTCATTTGATTGGTCAATAGACAAACTGCTACATATTAAAGGGACAGTCTACTCCAGTATTTATATTGTTTAAAAAGATAGATAATCCCTTTTTTTACCCATTCCCCAGTTTTGCATAACCAAACCAACACTGTTATAGTAATACACTTTTTACCTCTGTGATTACCTGGTTTCTAAGCTTCTGCAGACTGCCCCTTATCTCAGTTCTTTTAACAGACATGCATTTTAGTCAATCAGAGCTGACTCTTAAATAATTACACGGTAGTGAGCCCAATGTTATCTATGTAACAAACATGAACTAACACTGTCTAAATGTAAAAAAAACTGTAAAAATGCACTGAGATAAGAGGCAGTTCAACATCTTAGAAATTAGCATATGAGCCTACCTAGGTTTAGCTTACAACAAAGAATAGTAAAAGAGCAAATTAAACTTGATGATAAAAGTAAATTGGAAAATAGTTTAAAATTGTATGCCCTATTGAAATCATGAAAGTTTAATTTTGACTAGACTGCCCCTTTAAATAGTATTAAATTGACCTCTTGATTTGTCAATAACCGGCCTAACTTTAAATGTCCACCTAACCCAAACCTAAATTATTATACCTTGCAAATAAAAACACAAGACAACATCCTTGGTATAAAAACTGGCCGCAGCTCCTTTATTAAATATATAAATAAAACCTTTTAAATAAGTGCAAATAACATATTGCAATAACAACAACATCTGTAAACATAAGATCAAGTGGTGCTAGTTCAAATCATTTTACCCGTATGGACACTTATTAAGGATTGAGTCTGTTACCTTCTTTAAAGCCTGACTCTAAGAGAACTCCTTGTCCCTTAAGACGTTTATCACAAGCATTCCACCCCGTGAGAATACAAATGTAGTTAACACCTTCCATTTCCAATTGGCCATAATCCGCTGACTTTCAGCGAACTAGCACCCCCGCTAACCAGCGGAGACAAAACAGGAAAGAAAGAAAAACAAAGAAGAAAGGGGGAGGGTGGAAGGGAGATCCTTCGGCTAGAAATTCTTTTAACAATCTGGCGCTTTTTCCGCTGGAGCCCCTTAAGTAGTGGCTTCCTTGCTCCACCCCTTCCTCATCACAACAAGACCTAATTCCTCCGCTGGTCAAAGGCCCCTGCCGTCTACACTATGTCCGCCCCTAGGGGCCCCATGGAATTAAACTTTAATAATTCTGAAAGAGGATCCAATTACAGAGGCTTTTTAAATATACTTATATTAAATTTACTTTGATTTTGTGGATGAAAAGCATACTTAAGTAGGCTCAGGATCAGCAATGCACTACTGGGATCTAACCGGTGGCTACACACATATGCCTCTTGTAACTGGCTCACCAAATATGTTCTGCTAGATCCCAGTAGTGCATTGCTACTATGGAGCTAACTTTAACTATATATTTAAAAGGACACGAAAAACAAAGATTTTCTTTCACAATTCAGATAGATAATACATTTTTAAACAACTTTCCAATTTACGTCTATTATCAATGTTGCTTCATTATTTTAGTATCCTTTATTAAAGGTGCAACAATGCACTTCTGGGAGCTATCTGAACATATCAGTAATGACAATAGACATACATGTGCAGCCACCAATCAGCAGCTCCTGAGCCTACCTACCTAGGTAACCTTTTCAGCAAAACATACCAAGAGAACTAAGCAAATAATATAATAGAAGTAAATTAGAAAGTTGTTTAAAATTGTATCCTGTATCTGAATTAAGAAAGAAAAATGTTGGGTTTCATGTCCCTTTAACACCTTTGCAGGGGTTAAACACGTTTATATGCAAGTAACAAAGTGATAGTAAAAGGCTTTATTACATTAGAGAATGGTCTCTTCCTTAAACTTTTTGATGTCATATAAAACATGAACTATAGCACATAACAAAAATAAAACCTTTAGATATTCCTAATAGATTCTTGTAAATTTTAAATCCAAATTGGTTTAGTCATACAGCTTATAAAAACGAATGTTTTTATCCTTTAATTAGATTATAAGGTTGTACTTTAGCAATAATAAAGCAAATCCTATGCCTTGCTAAAATGTTAGCCTGACCTTGCACATTATCTTGCACTTTTGTAAATTTTAGGAGAACATTGTAGTCTACTCTTAATATAAAGGTCAGAAACAGTGAAAGAGCTTCAGTTTTGGAAAAAACTGAATTTCATCAAAAAGTAATTAGAGCTCCTATCTCTGATATTATCATGAGCAAATGTGGGGTTTGGAACACGCACAAAAATGTCTTTATTAAATGAAATGTATTATGGAAAGTGTTTCCTATATTCTCTCTCCTTTGTAAAGAGCATGAGATTCTTGTTAGAATAAAACCTTTGAGTTACTTTTTGTTTAAAACATAGGGAGCATGGCTCAAGGTCATAGAAAAATGGCCCTCATCTGACCCTATTTTAATTATATTTTAAATGTACAAATGAATCCGCCTTTGTTTTTGTTAAAGATAAGATGGTTTATGATGTAATTTGTAAATGAGCTTTGAATCGAACATGGAATTTACTATGGTATCATTTCCAATATAATTTTAAAAAATGTAAATAAAATAAGAAGTAAATTGGTCTGTAAAGCTGTAATGAAAAATGATCTAGGTTGTTTTGTTAACATTTTGGTATCAATATTATTTATAACATTTTTTCCTTGTTAGATTTTCAGTGCAAAGTTATTGAATATAATTTTCTGATTCTGTCCAAGATGTTTTTGCTACTAGCATCAGACTATACAAAACATTTCACCCACCACCAGCCTCCATCTACTATAAAAACTTGTAATCTCTACATAACTTCCTAATTATCCCCAAACACGAAACTCAATATATATGTTTCTATATTCTTTATGAGGTTGTCAGTGTAACTTCTTATTACTCCTTCAACTTTCTTAAAGGGACACTGTACCCAAAAATTTAATTTCGTGATTCAGATTGAGCATGAAATTTTATACAAATTTCGAATTGACTCCTATTATCAAATGTTCTTCATTCTCTTGGTATCTTTATTTGAAATGCAAGAATGTAAGTTTAGATGCCGGCCCATTTTTGGTGAACAACCTGGGTTGTCCTTGCTGATTGGTGGATAAATTCATACACCAATAAAAAAGTGCTGTCCAGAGTACTTAAACCAAAAAAGCTTAGATGCCTTCTTTTTCAAAAAACAATAGCAAGAGAACGAAGAAAAATTGATAATAGGAGTAAATTAGAAAGTTGCTTCAAATTGCATGCTCTGTCTGAATTACAAATTAACAAATTTGGGTTCAGTGTCCCTTTAACCATTCTCAAGAAAGTTACAAGATCTCGATTCCATTATAAAATCACTTTCAACAACAAAAATTAAATATTGAAAATTAGTTGGACTCTTCTTGTTAGTATCTGCCTTCCATACTAAAATTGTTTGACCTAATAGAGTGACCCACTATTATACTTAGGGTGATCATATTGCCGCTTTAAAACAGGACATATATAAAAAATACATATGTCAGGGCTGTTTAAAGAAATGTTTTGAATAAGGTTCCATTATAAGAACCCTGAAATATGTATTTTTCATATGTGTCCTGTTTTATAGTGGCAATATGGCCACCCTAATTATACTTTAAATTTAATGTCCCATCATATTGTTATAAAAGTAGGACCCATTGAGCACAAATGTATCTTCAGTTTAAAATACCCTAAGAGAAGTAATGGAGGGCATGTGATTCATGTGATGCATGCTTCATCTGGTGTTATATTTTATGGAGAAGTCATTTAGCACAATATGTCTTGTTTATATGTTGAAAGAGGATTATGGAGCTCGCTGATCAGATGGATTGTCGATAGAGTTAGGTAGGTTTTATCATATTACTGTAAAAGTATTAGAGCAACTCTACAGAAACAAATACACTATATGGTCAAACGTATGTAGACACCCTTACTTAATTATTGAGTTCAGGTGTTTCAGCCTCACCCATTACTAACAGGTGAATAAAATCCAGTACATAGCCATGGAATCTCCATACACAAACACTGGCAGTATAATGGGTCCTACTGAAGAAGAGATCAGTGACTTTAAACGTGGCACTGTCATAGGAAGCAGCTTTTGCCACAAGTCAGTTTTTGCAATTTCTGCCCTGGTTAACTTTAAATACTATTATTGTTATGTGGAAGCATCTAGGAGCAGCAATAGCCGAGCCACAAAACGGTAGACGATGCCAATTCACATATGGATAGATTGCGAATGGCGTGCTTACCGTTGCATGCAAGTGAAAATGGGTTTATCACGGCTCTTTACACATGTCGGAAGTAGGGCGTGTATTATGAGTTGAAAGTAAACGTGTTCGTTTGAGCGCAATTGAATTTAATGCGCGTTGAGATGGTGTGATTTCAGAGCTCTGGTTAACTGTTAAGCTGGACTAAAAAGTTGCACAAAACACATCAAAATTACATTTAAAAGTACAGTTACACTTATATTAAACTACTGCTACTAAAAAATATTTTTAAAATTTTGCAATAAAATGTTATAAGGGCTCAAAGATATGAGGTCTCATGTGCTAGAAAAAAAAGACTGCAAAGGGCTTTAACATTAGAGATACATACATACATACACATGTCTAAATATGTATATGTATCTATATAGATCATCTGGGGTTGTCATGTTCCTTGTTCAGAGGAGAATTATCTGGTATTTCTTGGCTGGACTGACTTTACTTGGGGGGGAAAGGTTTCCTCTGTGAAAAGCACAACTGAGCTAAAAGAGGCTGCTCCAGCTGGCAACTCACCCTAGAACAAGCTACTGAGCTGTTGTTCGTTCCTGATAGAGCGCTTGTCTCTTTGCATGCATTTGTAATAGGGGAAACCAGACGTGGACTCCTTGCCGAGTGTGCTTAGAGGAATATGGCTGCACCTCACTGTTGAGGCCCACAGAAGGCCAAAATGATCATCTGGGGTTGTCATGTTCCTTGTTCAGAGGAGAATTGCCTGGAATTTCTAGGATAGATTGACCTTACTTGGGGGCATCAGAATGATATACTTCAGGAAAGTGTTCCTCTGTGAAAAGCAAAACTGGGCTAAAAGAGGCTGCTCCTAGGTGGTAACTTGCCATAGAACAAGCTGTTGAGCTGTTGTTTGTTCCTGGTAGAGCGCTTCTCTCGTTGTATGCATTTGTATTATAACCCTGGGGTGTTCTCCCTAATGGGGATGGGGAAACCAGACATGGACTCCTTGCCCAGTGTGCTTAGAGGAATATGGCTGCACCTCACTGACAAGGCCCATAGAAGACTGAAAGGATCGTCTGGGGTTGTCATTTTCCTTGTTCAGAGGAGAATTGCCTGGGATTTTGGGGCTGAACTGACCTTACTCGGCGGGATCAGACTGATATACTTCAGGAGAGTTTTCCTCTGTGAAAAGCACAACTGAACTAAAAGAGACTTTTCCTAGGTGGTAACTCGCCATAGAACAAGCTACTGAGCTGTTGTTCATTCTTGGTAGAGTACTTCTCTCTTTGTATGCATATATGTGTATGTTTATATGTGTTTACATATGTAATTATGTATTTATATGTTTATATATGTATTTACAGACATGTATACTTATTTAGGCATATATATATATATATATATATATATACACTGCTCAAAAAAATAAAGGGAACACTAAAATAACACATCCTAGATCTGAATGAATAAAATATTCTAATTAAATACTTTGTTCTTTACATAGTTGAATGTGCTGACAACAAAATCACACAAAAATTAAAAAATGGAAATCAAAATTTTCAACCCATGGAGGTCTGGATTTGGAGTCACACTCAAAATTAAAGTGGAAAAACACACTACAGGCAGATCCAACTTTAATGTAATGTCCTTAAAACAAGTCAAAATGAGGCTCAGTAGTGTGTGTGGCCTCCACGTGCCTGTATGACCTCCCTACAACGCCTGTGCATGCTCCTGATGAGGTGGCGGATGGTCTCCTGAGGGATCTCCTCCCAGACCTGGACTAAAGCATCCACCAACTCCTGGACAGTCTGTGGTGCAAAGTGAAGTTGGTGGATGGAGCGAGACATGATGTCCCAGATGTGCTCAATTGGATTCAGGTCTGGGGAATGGGAGGGCCAGTCCATAGCATCAATGCCTTCATCTTGCAGGAACTGCTGACGCACTCCAGCCACATGAGGTCTAGCATTGTCTTGCATTAGGAGGAACCCAGGGCCAACCGCACCAGCATATGGTCTCACAAGGGGTCTGAGGATCTCATCTTGATACCTAATGGCAGTCAGGCTACCTCTGGCGAGCACATGGAGGGCTGTTCGGCCCCTCAAAGAAATGCCACCCCCACACCATTACTGACCCACTGCCAAACTGGCCATGCTGGAGGATGTTGCAGGCAGCAGAACGTTCTCCACGGCGTCTCCAGACTGTCACGTCTGTCAAATGTGCTCAGTGTGCCCCTGCTTTCATCTGTGAAGAGCACAGGGCGCCAGTGGCGAATTTGCCAATCTTGGTGTTCTCTGGCAAATGTCAAACGTCCTGCACGGTGTTGGACTGTAAGCACAACCCCCACCTGTTGACGTTGGGTCCTCATACCACCCTCATGGAGTCTGTTTCTGACCGTTTGAGCAGACACATGCACATTTGTGGCCTGCTGGAGGTCATTTTGCAGGGCTCTGGCAGTGCTCCTCCTGTTCTTCCTTGCACAAAGGCGGAGGTAGCGGTCCTGCTGCTGGGTTGTTGCCCTCCTACGGCCTCCTCCACGTCTCCTGATGTACTGGCCTGTCTCCTGGTAGCGCCTCCATGCTCTGGACACTACGCTGACAGACACAGCAATCCTTCTTGCTACAGCTCGCACTGATGTGCCATCCTGGATGAGCTGCACTACCTGAGCCACTTGTGTGGGTTGTAGACTCCGTCTCATGCTACCACTAGAGTGCAAGCACCACCAGCATTCAAAAGTGACCATAACATCAGCCAGAAAGCATAGGAACTGAGAAGTGGTCTGTGGTCACCACCTGCAGAACCACTCCTTTATTGGGGGTGTCTTGCTAATTGCCTATAATTTCCACCTGTTGTCTATCCCATTTGCACAACAGCATGTGAAATTGATTGTCACTCAGTGTTGCTTCCTAAGTGGACAGTTTGATTTCACAGAAGTGTGATTGACTTGGAGATACATTGTGTTGTTTAAGTGTTCCCTTTATTTTTTTGAGCAGTGTATATATATACTGTATATATATAAGTGCATTGGAGCCCTTTGCAGACAAGTAGCTGAAAAAAATGTGCAAAGTCTCCCCAGAAACATTGTGACTGTTAAAGCCGCAAATGGGAGTCTAACTCCATATTAATGTGCATGGTTTTGAAATGGGATTTCCAACAAGCTCCTATAGCTCTGATGGTCATGTGTTCAAATACTTTTGTCCATATAGTGTAAGTTATGACTGCACTGGTGTGGGTAATTGGCAGACATATCGTGTTAGAGTAAATTGTGAGCTTTAGTTATTGGATGTATAAAATTAAGAAGAAAGCCGAGATGTGCTAGTGATTATATATTATTGATCACTAATGTTTCAGTTTTTATTTTTATATATATATATATATACAGTATATACACACATACACACCCCCATCAGTGTTTCATCTAAGGCCAGTTTTGTGAGAGGCCCAGTGGTAAAACAGTTAATAAGGGAACCACACCTAACAGTCTGCATTGTGTAGTGTTTGCTGTTTCCTTTAATTAACTGTTTCACTGTTGGGACGCTTTTAAAATTGGTCTTAGAGGGAACACTGTTCCTCATATATCTTAGAATAGTAGATTGAGTCATTGAGACATCATAGAAGGGTCAGAAAGGGGCATGAATTAGATGTTCTATATACAGGTTTTTGGTTGTCCCTGTGGCAACTTCTGTGGTTTGAGATCGATATTGTGTATCATGGCTAGTCTAAGGCGTTCGCCTCGGCAGGCGAACATATGCGATATTCGATCCGCCCCCTATTCGTCATCATTGAGTAAACTTTGACCCTGTACCTCACAGTCAGAATACACATTACAGCCAATCAGCAGCAGACCCTCCCTCCCAGACCCTCCCACCTCCTGAACAGCATCCATTTTAGATTCATTTGGAAGCTGCATTCTTAGTGAGAGGAGGGACAGTGTAGCTGCTGCTGATTTAATAGGGAAATCGATAGCTAGGCTAGTGTATTCAGTGTCCACTACTGATCTCTGCTGTAAGGACAGCACCCCAAAAAGCCCTTTTTAGGGCTAGAACATCAGTCTGCTTTTTTTCCCCTGTGTAATCTAATTGCAGTTGCCTGCCTGCCAGCGTGTGTGTCAGGCTCACAGCGTATACTGTGCCCACTTGCCCAGTGCCACCACTCATATCTGGTGTAACAGTAGTGTACATTTAAAAAAAAAAAAAAAACTTTTTTGACTGTGAAATAATAGCAGACAGCTGCCAGTACCCAAGATGGCCGCCAATAAGGCAGAAGGGGAGGGTTAGAGAGCTGTTTTTGGGGGAATCAGGGAGGTTGGGGGCTAAGGGGGGATGCTACACCACAGCATATGTAAATATGCTAAAAAAAAATGTTTAAAAACCTTTTATTTTAGTACTGGCAGACTTTCTGCCAGTACTTAAGATGGCGGGGACAATTGTGGGGTGGGGGAGGGAAGGGAGCTGTTTGGGAGGGATCAGGGGGTCTGATGTGTCAGGTGGGAGGCTGATCTCTACACTAAAGCTAAAATTAACCCTGCAAGCTCCCTACAAACTACCTAATTAACCCCTTCACTGCTAGCCATAATACACGTGTGATGCGCAGCAGCATTTAGCTGCCTTCTAATTACCAGAAAGCAATGCCAAAGTCATATATGTCTGCTATTTCTGAACAAAGGGGATCCCAGAGAAGCATTTACAACCATTTGTGCCATAATTGCACAAGTTGTTTGTAAATAATTTCAGTGAGAAACCTAAAATTGCGAAAAAAATTAAGTTTTTTTAAAATTTGATCGCATTTGGTGGTGAAATGGTGGCATGAAATATACCAAAATGGGCCTAGATCAATACTTTGGGTTGTCTACTACACTACACTTAAGCTAAACTTAACTCTACAAGCTCCCTACATGCTCCCTAATTAACCCCTTCACTGCTGGGCATAAAACACGTGTGGTGCGCAGTGGCATTTAGCAGCCTTCTAATTACCAAAAAGCAACGCCAAAGCCATATGTCTGCTATTTCTGAACAAAGGGGATCCCAGAGAAGCATTTACAACCATTTATGCCATCATTGCATAAGTTGTTTGTAAATAATTTCTGTGAGAAACCTAAAGTTTGTGAAAAAGTGAACAATTTTTTTTTATTTGATCGCATTTGGCGGTGAAATGGTGGCATGAAATATACCAAAATGGGCCTAGATCAGTACTTTGGGTTGTCTACTACACTACACTTAAGCTAAAATTAACTCTACAAGCTCCCTACATGCTCCCTAATTAACCCCTTCACTGCTGGGCATAAAACATGTGTGGTGCGCAGTGGCATTTAGCAGCCTTCTAATTACCAAAAAGCAACGCCAAAGCCATATAAGTCTGCTATAATGGCATGTCTGGCACACAGTGTTGGGGCAAGGGTCCATCTGACCACTGATACCTGGTCTGCAAAGCATGGTCAGGGCAGGTATATCACCTACACTGCGCACTGTCAAGCGGGCGTAACCCTTACACGTAACCCTTACACTACCTGATAGATACAACATCCTACCTGATGTTTTAAAGCATGTTATTCCAAACAATTTAGGAATGTTAGGTGATTTATGCCCTTTATGGATTAAAACCAGACTCTGCATCAACTATATAATTTTCCACGGGAGTTTTGCCATGGATCCCCCTCCGGCATGCCACAGTCCAGGTGTTAGTGCCCTTGAAACAACTTTTCCATTACTATTGTGGCCAGAAAGAGTCCCTGTGGGTTTTAAAATTTGCCTGCCTATTGAAGTCTATGGCAGTTCGCCCGGTTCGCTGGTTCGCAAACTTTTGTGGAAGGTCGAGTTCTCCATTCGCGAACCCAAATTTTTAGGTTTGCGACATCACTACCACACAAATCTAAATTGAAAAGAAAAAAAAAAACATTTTTTTTAAAAAACTAAGTCTAACCCCCAGGTTGGTACTCACCATTCCTGAAGTCTGGCGGAGAAGGTTCTGTCCCATGAGGTGAAGTCTTCTTCCAAACGGCGACCTCTTCTATCTTTTCTGAAGACCGGCGACCGCAGAGCCATGGAGCATGGATGATCCTCTTCGTATGATTGCAGCCGTCCCTTGGCGTCCCTTGAATTCCTATTGGCTGAGTTAATTCTTCAAATTCAAATCAGTCAATAGGATGAGAACTACTCAAATCCTATTGGCTTTTCAAATCTGCCAATAGGATGAGAGTAAATGAAATTCTATTGGCTATTTAAATCAGCCAATAGAATTTCAGTAGCTCTCATCCTATTGGCTGATTTGAACAGCCCATAGGATTTCAGTAGCTCTCATCCTATTGGCTGATTTGAATTTGAAGAATCAAGTCAGCCAATAGGAATTTAAGGGACGCCATTTTTAATCGCGTACCTTGAATTCATTATCCAGTGTACGGTGGCGATCGTACGAAGAGGATCCTCCATGCTCCATGGTTGCCGGTCTTCAGTTCCAGGGTCGCCGGTCTTCAGTTCCAGGATCGCTGGTCTTTAGTTCCAGGGTTGCCGATCTTTAGCTCCGTGGTCATCGGTCTTCAGCTCCGCCCTCCACTCCAGATTGTTCCTGGAAGAAGAAAGAAGAGGTCGCCGCTTGGAAGAAGACTTCACCGCATGGGACAGGACCTTCTCCGCAGGACTTCAGGAATGGTAAGTACCAACCTTAGACTTAGGTTTTTTGTTTTTTTTTAAAATATTTTTTTTATTTAGATTAGAGTGGGCATTTTGTAAAAGAGCTTAATGCCCTTTTAAGGACAATGCCCAAACAAATGCCCTTTTCAGGGCAATGGGTAGTTTAGGTTTTTTAGTGTTAGGTTTTTTATTTTGGGGGGTTTGGTGGGTGGGGGGTTTTATTGTTAGGGGGGACTTTGTGTATTTTGACTGTAAAAGAGCTGTTTATCTTGGGGCAATGCCCTGCAAAAAGACATTTTAAGGGAGGGGGGTTATTTTCATATGGATTAGGTATAATTTTTTTAAATTTGATAATTTTGATATGCCGCATATGTAATGTGGCCCAAGGTATCCAGAACTCAAAAGATCCCTCTGGAGGGGAGAACAGAAGATAGAGGGTACCCTGCAACCTATATCTAACCCTGTGCCACTTGACACATTTATGAAATATTATTTGTGTGTTTGATAGCTATTAATTTATATGCAGCCCTTAAAGACACCAGTAGAATGAAGAATATGAGCAGATACTGATATAAAAATCCACTATAAAACCCAATTTTAATGAGGTTAGACTGGGACACCCTCTGAAATGGGCTTAGACTGGGACACCCTCTGAAAAGCAAAAAGATCTGACACTACTCCTCCTGTATATGCAAAAAAAAAGACTCTACACAAACAGGAGCAAGTATATATTTAAAAATAAATAGAACATTGAATATAAAATAATAATAACTACCTTTGGGTTAGCTCAGTTGGTCTAAAGCGGTGTCAGGTTAGCGCGCAAACAATAAGTGTTTTTTCAGTTTCTCTCCATTGAAGTCTATGGGGAGCTGCGATATCCAAAAGCCCTGAAGTTATCGTGTGTCGGCTTTCACTCACGTGTAAGCATTTTAGATTCAACTTGTAATACGCAATGTTAAAAGTTTATTTCTGGCAGTGTTTGCAAGTGAGCGAAAATGCTAAACAGCGCAACACTTGTAATCTTGCCCAAAATGTTTAATTATGTGCAGCAAAAAAACCCCCAACAACTTTACATTACACTTATGATATAGTGCCTCCCTAACAAAAATACATTTCAAAACCGTCTATTCCTGTAGCAACTCCTTATTGGCTCCTCCAAATAAAGAAGTCATGGGGAAACGCTGGCTTTTTAAAAAGTAATTGCAGCATACAAGGTTTTAAAGGGACACTGAACCCAAATTTTTTCTTTCATGATTCATATAGAGCATGACATTTTAAGCAACTTTCTAATTTACTCCTATTAGCAATTTTTCTTCGTTCTCTGGCTATCTTTATTTTAAAAGCAGGAATCTAAATCTTAGCAGCCAGCCCATTTTAGGTTCAGCACCATGGATAGCGCTTGCTTATTGGAGGCTTACATCTACCCACCAATAAGCAAGAATAAGCAAAAATGGTCCGGCTCCTATGCATCACATTCCTGCTTTTTAAATAAAGATAGCAAGAGAACGAAGAAAAATTGATAATAGGAGTAAATTAAAAAGTTGCTTAAAATGTCATGCTCTATCTGAATCATGAAAGAAAAAAATTGGGTTCAGTGTCCCTTAGTGACCAGAGCACTTTTCCATTTTCTGTCCGTTTGGGACCAAGGCTATTTTTACATTTCTGCGGTGTTTGTGTTTAGCTGAAATTTTTCCTCTTACTCATTTACTGTACCCACACATATTATATACCGTTTTTCTCGCCATTAAATGGACTTTCTAAAAATACCATTATTTTCATCATATCTTATCATTTACTATAAAAAAAATTATAAAATATGAGGAAAAATGGAAAAAAACACACTTTTTCTAACTTTGAACCCCAAAATCTGTTACATATCTACAACCACCAAAAAACACCCATGCTAAATTGTTTCTAAATTTTGTCCTGAGTTTAGAAATACCCAATGTTTACATCTTCTTTGCTTTTTTTGTAACTTATAGGGCCATAAATACAAGTAGCACTTTGCTATTTTCAAACCATTTTTTTTCAAAATTAACGCTAGTTACATTAGAACACTAATATCTTTCAGGAATCCCTGAATATCCATTGACATGTATATATTTTTTTTTAGAAGACATCCCAAATTATTGATCTAGGCCCATTTTGGTATATTTCATGCCACCATTTCACCGCCAAATGCGATCAAATACAAAAAATTGTTCACTTTTTCACAAATTGTTTCACAAACTTTCAGTTTCTCACTGAAATTATTTACATACTGCTTGTGCAATTATGGCATAAATGGTTGTAAATTCTTCTCTGGGATCCCCTTTGTTCAGAAATAGCAGACATATATGGCTTTGGCATTGCTTTTTGGTAATTAGAAGGCCGCTAAATGCCACTGCGCACCACACGTGTATTATGCCCAGCAGTGAAGGGGTTAATTAGGGAGCATGTAAGGAGCTTTTTGGGGTAATTTTAGCTTTAGTGTAGTGTAGTAGACAACCCCAAGTATTGATCTAGGCCCATTTTGGTATATTTCATGCCACCATTTCACCGCCAAATGCGATCAAATTAAAAAAAAACGTAAAATTTTTCACAATTTTAGGTTTCTCACTGAAATAATTTACAAACAGCTTGTGCAATTATGGCACAAATGGTTGTAAATGCTTCTCTGGGATCCCCTTTGTTCAGAAATAGCAGACATATATGACTTTGGAGTTGCTTTTTGGTAATTAGAATGCTGCTAAATGGCGCTGCGCATCACACGTGTATTATGGCTAGCAGTGAAGGGGTTAATTAGGTAGCTTGTAGGGAGCTTGCAGGGTTAATTTTAGCTTTAGTGTAAAGATCAGCCTCCCACCTGAAACATCAGACCCCCTGATCCCTCCCAAACATCTCTCTTCCCTCCCCTACCCCACAAATGTCCCCGCCATCTTAAGTACTGGCAGAAACTCTGCCAGTACTAAAATAAAAGGTATATTTGGGCTTTTTTGTGCATTTTTTGTTAGCATATTTACATATGCTTCTGTGTAGGGATCCCCCTTAGCCCCCAACCTCCCTGATCCCCCACTAAACAGCTCTCTAACCCTCCCCCTCTGACTTAATGTGCGCCATCTTGGGTACTGGCAGCTGTCTGCCAGTACCCAGTTTAGTGAAAAAAATGCTTTTTTTTTTATAAAATATGTCCCTTTTCTGTAGTGTAGCTTTCCCCCCCCCCAAGACCAACCCCCCACCCCTTCCAGATCCCTTAGATGGTTTTAAAAAAAAGTTTATTTATTTTTTTTTTTACTTTTCCTTTTCTACTTTTCTGTAGTGTAGCGGTTCCCACCCGCTCCCGCCCCGTGCACGCGCCCGCCCGCCACCCCCCGTGCACGCGCGCGCGCCCTTGCGCGCCCCCGACGATCCCGATCCCGCCCCCCGTGACGTCACGCGCAACACCGATGGCCGCCCACCCGCCTCCCAATTCGGCTCCCACCCACCAACGATACCGGCCATCGATGTCCGGTGCAGAGAGGGCCACAGAGTGGCTCTCTCTGCATCGGATGGCCATGTATGGTTATTGCAGGATGCCTCCATATCGAGGCATCACTGCAATAACCGGAAAGCAGCTGGAAGCGAGCAGGATCGCTTCCAGCTGCTTTCCACACCGAGGACGTGCAGGGTACGTCCTCAGGCGTTAACTGCCTTTTTTTTGAGGACGTACCCTGCACGTCCTCGGTCATTAAGGGGTTAACCCCTTAATGACCACAGCACTTTTCCATTTTCTGTCCGTTTGGGACCAAGGCTATTTTTACATTTTTGCGGTGTTTGTGTTTAGCTGTAATTTTCCTCTTGCTCATTTACTGTACCCACACATATTATATACCGTTTTTCTCGCCATTAAATGGACTTTCCAAAGATACCATTATTTTCATCATATCTTATAATTTATTGTAAAAAAAATTATAAAATATGAGAAAAAAATGGAAAAAACACACTTTTTATAACTTTGACCCCCAAAATCTGTTACACATCTACAACCACCAAAAAACACCCATGCTAAATATTTTCTAAATTTTGTCCTGAGTTTAGAAATAACCAATGTTTACATGTTCTTTGCTTTTTTTGCAAGCTATAGGGCCATAAATACAAGTAGCACTTTGCTATTTCCAAACCATTTTATTCAAGATTAGCGCCAGTTACATTGGGACACTGATATCTTTCAGGAATACCTGAATATCCATTGACATGTATATATTTTTTTTTAGAAGACATCCCAAAGTATTGATCTAGGCCAATTTTGGTATATTTCATGCCACCATTTCACCGCCAAATGCGATCAAATACAAAAAATCGTTCACTTTTTCACAAACTTTCGGTTTCTCACTGAAATTATTTACAAACAGCTTGTGCAATTATGGCATAAATGGTTGTAAATTTTTCTCTGGGATCCCCTTTGTTCAGAAATAGCAGACATATATGGCTTTGGCATTGCTTTTTGGTAATTAGAAGGCCGCTAAATGCCGCTGCGCACCACACGTGTATTATGCCCAGCAGTGCAGGGGTTAATTAGGGAGCTTGTAGGGAGCTTGTAGGGTTAATTTTAGCTTTATTCTAGTGTAGCAGACAACCCAAAGTATTGATCTAGGCCCATTTTGGTATATTTCATGCCACCATTTCACCGCCAAATGCGATCAAATAAAAAAAAAAGTTCCCTTTTTCACAAACTTTTTGTTTCTCACTGAAATTATTTACAAACAGCTTGTGCAATTATGACATAAATGGTTGTAAATTTTTCTCTGTGATCCCCTTTGTTCAGAAATAGCAGACACATATGGCTTTGGCGTTGCTTTTTGGTACTTAGGCCGCTAAATGCGCATCACACGTATTATGGCTAGCAGTGAAGGGGTTAATTAGGTAGCTTGTAGGGAGCTTGCAGGGTTAATTTTAGCTTTAGTGTAGAGCTTAGCCTCCCACCTGAAACATCAGACCCCCTGATCCCTCCCAAACAGCTCTCTTCCCTCCCCCACCCCACAATTGTCCCCGCCATCTTAAGTACTGGCAGAAACTGCCAGTACTAAAATAAAAGCTATATTTGGGCTTTTTTTTAAAAAAAAGAAAAGGCATATTTACATATGCTGCTCTGTAGGACCCCCCTTTAGCCCCCAAACTGACTGATCCCCCACCAAACAGCTCTCTAACTCTCCCCCTGTCTTAATGGCCGCCATCTTGGGTACTGGCAGCTGTCTGCCAGTACCCAGTTTAGAATAAAATTGGTGATTTTTAAATTTTTCCCCTTTTCTGTAGTGTAGCACCCTGCCCCACCAAAAACCAACCCCCCACCCCCTCCTAGATACCATCGATTTATATATTTTTTGCCATAAATATACCCCTTTCTCAAACTTTTAAACAGTTATATTTTCTGTAGTGTAGCGTTCCCACCCGCTCCCGCCCCGTGCACGCGCCCCCCCGCCGCCCCCGTGCACGCGCGCGCGCCCGTGCGCGCCCCCATCGGCTCTGCCCCCGATCCCGCCCCCCTCTACATTACCCGGCCCATCGATGGCCGCCCACCCGCCTCCCAAGTCAGCTCCCACCCACCAACGATACCGGCCATCGATGTCCGGTGCAGAGAGGGCCACAGAGTGGCTCTCTCTGCATCGGATGGCCATCTAGCATTATTGCAGGATGCCTCCATATCGAGGCATCACTGCAATAACCGGAAAGCAGCTGGAAGCGAGCAGGATCGCTTCCAGCTGCTTTCCACACCGAGGACGTGCAGGGTACGTCCTCAGGCATTAACTGCCTTTTTTTTGAGGACGTGCCCTGCACGTCCTCGGTCATTAAGGGGTTAAGGTATTCAGAAAGTTGTCCCACTTATCCAGCACATTAATTCACTGTTATTACAAAGTTACTTGCATGAAGGAAGTGTGGGAAATCTACTACTGTTTGATCAAATACAACTATTAGCTTTAAACAAATGAAAAGCTCTTTACTGTCAGATTATTCCCCCCCCCCCCCCCCCCCCGTGGGTAAAAACTTAAAAAGACGGCAAAAAAGATTATGTAATTAAGTTTTAGCCTCAATATTATTAATTCAATAAATTTATAAGGCATCAAGAATGTTTTTAGCTGTCAGATGAGATGTGCAAAAAAACAAAATAAAACTGTAAATGTGCACTAACATATAATTTTATGGGAGTATGCAGTGTCTGAAGACATTCCAGGTTTATGAGGTCTGTACACCCATCTTATATGTCAACTTCTACAGGCTTAAAGGGACACTCAAGTAAAAATTAAACTTTCATGATTCAGATAGGACAGCAATTTTAAACAACATTCCAATTTACTTCCATTAACAAAATGTGCATAGTCTTTTTATATTTACACTTGTTGAGTCACCAGCCTCTACTGAGCATGTGCAAGAATTCACGGAATATATATATATATACATTTGTGATTGGCTGATGGCTGTCACATGATACAGGATGAGTGGGAAAAAATAACTTTGAAATTTGTTAGAATGAAATCTACTACTCATTTAATGTTCAGACTAAGGGCTATTACATTGTCTTTTTATCATGCATCCACGTCTACTGTATTTACTGGTCCTTTAATAGATTTACATAAAACTGTTCATGTTGCCTCATTTTGTATTCTTATTCCTTGAAGTACAGAAAAGCAGAATGTTTTAGATTCCTACAACTGGATTTCACTGCACACTATTAATGTTTAAAGGGACAGTCTAGTCAAAAATAAACTTTCATGATTCAGATAGGGCATGTCATTTTAAACATCTTTCTCATTTACTTTTATCATCAATTTTGCTTTGTTCTCTTGGTATTCTTAGTTGAAAGCTAAACCTAGATAGGCTTAAATGCTAATTTCTTAGCCCTTGAAGGCTTTTCTAAATGCATTTTTTTAAAAATTACAACTAGAGGGTGTTAGTTCATGTGTGCTATATAGATAACATTGTGCTCACGACTGTGGACTGATTTGGCTAAAATGCAAGTCTGTCAAAAGAACTGAAATAAGGCGGCAGTCTGCAGAGGCTTAGATACAAGGTAATCACAGGGGTAAAAAGTATGTTAATATAACTGTGTTGGTTATGCAAAACTGGGGAATGGGTAATAAAGGGATTGTCTATATTTTTAAACAATACAAATTCTGGTGTAGACTGTTCCTTTAATGAGACGTTTGTGATTTTATATTAAATTGTTTTTTTGTGCATCTGTTTTCTTGACCTTACACTAATATACCTGCAATATTATTCTTATCAATATGCGTGGGTACAACATATTTTTAAAAGAAAGATCATTTGTATCACATTAGAGGGGATCACATTTTATAGCACAATAAACATTTTATTTTAAAATTATTGTAATTTAAATGCAAGGAGATTGATGTAAATAGTATCCATATTTAATCAACTTTAAAGCCTGTAAAGTTATCTGTACAAAAATAAACCAATTGTGTCAGCAGAATAATAACATTTGTACAGTGTTTTGTAACAGTTTCAAATTTGAACTGACCAAGATTGTGCAATTCATACACAGATGTCTGACCACAAACATTATTAAGTTTGTATCAAAGTCTGTTTAAAATGAAAATGTTTTCATTATATTGGATTCACAGTCACACTTACTTTGACAGATACACTGGCAGGTAAATATGCTCAATCACACTTTGCTTAATTAGTCAAAATACATTATGGACAAGATGTATTACAAAGCGAATGCCCCGATTGGTTGCAGGCTCCCTCATTTGAGCTAGCAACTGATATTTATGAAGCAGCGGTTTAAGCAGCTGCTTCATAAACCCTCCCCGCTAAACTGGAGTTGGCGGATGAAAATCACCCTGGATTAATTCGACCAGGGTGATTGACAAGCCCTACTCTCACGCAATTGGTTGCGTGAGGGCAGGGGAGCAGTATTGCATGAGTGTTCCCTCATGCAATGATATATATGGGGAACAAATTCGCCAATTTGGAATAAGATGAGGACAGGTTCACAACATGTGGGGTGTGAAATTTTGAGGCAAATATCTTCCTTTCTTACATAGAGATGTTCAGTTGATATTTTCTTGTCAACTTTTTACAGCTATGCTGTATCACTTTTAAGTGCTTCAGCATTTGGGTATCATGTCCCTTTAACATATCAATATCAGTTGTGTACTCCCTAATTAATGTCCGTTGGCTTTAGGTACTTTCTAGTTACGTACAATGAGAATTTACACCAGCCAATGAGAATTAACAAGTAGTACCTATCAGCAATTCAAATTAGCAGGAAGTACTTATCAGCCAATGAACATCAGTAGGAGGTGCTCATCAGCCAATGAACATCAGTGGGAGGTGCTTAACAGCCAATGAGGATTAACAGGGAGTACAGTCGTATTATCTGCAATTTAAAATTAAAGTGCTTTTACTTTACAGTTTTATTGTACTCAAACAGGAAATGTATGGTGCCCCTTTATTTTGTAATTCCTTTTTGTTTCCTATGTTTGTTTGTTTTTCTATTAAGCATAGCATATTTCAAGGCATAGCAAGTCAAACGTGCTTTGTTCACCTCACTTGCTGATATTGCAAGACCCATATTTCAAAGAATAAAAAAATATTTTTAAATACATTTCTACATACAAAATAAAAAACAAGTCTTAGATGAATAAAACGTACATTTAAAGTTTAATTTTAGTTTACTTTCCTCCAAGTTAAAGGGACCTAAATGTGTTCCCATTTGATCATTTAATCTTCTGTAGTGTTTTTTATTGCTTATAAATACCTTATTTACCTTTATTTTCTCATTTGAAATAGCAGATGTTGCCTTTCAAAACCTCCACATACTGTATACTGAAAATGTAAGTACTGTTGCATTGGCTGTAGAAAACCTGTAATGTTGACAATAGGCAGTAGTAGAACTTAAAGGGGCACTAAACACCCAAAAATTATTTCATGATTCAGGTAGAGAATACAATTTTTTTTTTTTTTTTTTTTTTTAACTGTTTTTATTGAAGTAACAACAAATTCACACAGTAAGCAGTAGTATATGCATATAAAACAACATTTCAGAAAACAATATTGACATGGACACATATTGCTGTAGTGAGGATTAGACTCAGAAAAGCTGAGAAGGAGTCAAACCTCAGATTACAGTCCTCTGTACCTCATTTTATGTTGGTTACATATAGATTCTGTTGCGTCTTCATTGCCTTCCCGGTCCACACATGGGACCCATTTTCTAAAGTTCCGTGGAAGACACAGAAGGGTTCCTTGACATATATATTAGTTGTTATTTGAACACATAGTAATTTGATGTCAGTGCATAAGTATAAACTCAAGGCCACAGCATATACACATAACATTCATGTACAATTTCATATAACAATTATTTAGTGTCAGCACTGCAGACTGCTAATATGAAAGTAATGACACGCAATGTAAATAATAGGATTGGTGAGGCCCAAAGAGCTAGCTCTAGGCTCTTTGGACTGGGCAGAGACTACCTAACACTGCCTAAGAATTGAAACCAGTAAATCCTGGCATGGGCTATTCCAAATGGCACTCTATAGTTGTGAAGTATTAAGTATTAGGGGCCTGCATTAGCTATGTTGCTTGGGCTAAGTCTATATAATATGTAAACCTCATGGGGGCAGGTGGATATAACTTTCTACTTTATGTGGGAGGTAGGGAACATCTCTCACTCCTAAACAAAATAGGAACTCCTATGGCACACTGCGTAAGTACCACATCCTAGCTATGAATACTGTCTATAGAGGCATATATATTAAGTCATAAGCTCTAGATTGAGGAAGAGGGAGTGTATCCAAAGAAATTTTACAAGGTGCTTAAATAAGGTAATGATCCAAGGACTCTGTAAAAAGCATATCATCACTTCAGAACAGCTTAGGGAATAATTTCTATAGATTTGGACTTCCTCCACTTCAAGCCCAGTGATGCCCCTGGTAAATCTAAATTAAAGGGACATTATACACTCATTTTTTCTTTGCATAAATGTTTTGTAGATAATCTATTTATATAGCCCATAAAGTTTTTTTTTTTAATTAATGTATAGTTTTGCTTATTTTTAAATAACATTGCTCTGATTTTCAGACTCCTAACCAAGCCCCAAAGTTTTATGTGAATACGCTCGACTACCTACTCCAGCTTGCTCCTGTTTGTGTAAAGGGTCTTTTCATATGCAAAAGAAGGGGGAGGGGGGGAGTGTCATATTTGCCACTTGCAGTGGGCTTTCCAGCTACCTTTTCAACAGAGGTAAACTGACAGCTTCTAAGTAAGTTTTTAAACAGTTTTATACTGAATTTTTATATCAGTATCTGTGCATATTATTCTTTATAGTAGTGTCTATTACATGCAGTTATATGAAAATGAGTGTATACTGTCCCTTTAAGCTAATCATATAGTGAATACATAGTAACGCATGCAGGCATATATATTCAGTGACAGTTTGTGTTAAACCTCCTGGAATTAATATATACTACTAGTTATATTGTGGAACCCAAGACATGATATCAAATATGAAATACAGACAAGGAAACAAATCTAAGTAAACACTATTAACAGGTCTTTAGATTGCTTGATAGATTATAGTCTCATGGTAAAGAAAAACAGGGAAAACCAACCAAAAAAAAAAAAAAAAAAAAAAACTTAATTATTACTGTGGTGAACTAGGCAGTAGTATCAACGAAGCAACCAAAAAACTGGACCTGATCATAGAAATAGTCAGCAGCTCGCCTTAGGATGACATGTTCATCCCACGTCTATTGGGTTGAAGAGAAAAGACCAGCATTTAGACCGCCATTGCAAGGCTAACCCCCCACCACAGAGTAGGACTCCAAGATGGAGGAGATGCCCCCCAGCTGACAGATGGGATCTTTCCAGAGTGGCCGAAAACCAAGTCAAGCGCGGCCAGTCGCAGCAGACCAGGTGAGGGCCAGCCATCGGGCTCATAATTGATTGCGGCAGTACAGCACTCTGCTTCAGGTAGCCCTCCTTTTGTGTCGCGGCTACGTTCGATCCGGTCCGCTCCGCTCCCGACTCCCCGCACCCAGCCACAGATCCGGGCCCCTCCGGAGCTCCCTCCAACCAAGGTTTTTGCTCAAAGCCCACGGTAGGGGCTTACAACGGTTGCGCTGTTGTCTCCACTGTAAGCAGCTGCGTTCGGGTGCCGGGTATCGCGGGAGCTGCCAAGTGCACTGTTTCCTCATAGGGCTCTTCACAGGCCCCATTTTGTATGCGATTGATTAGTTTGTCCATTTTATAGCACATCTGTTTCTCATAGTTATTCAGGAGGATATACATAGCGTTACTTAGGTTCCCTCTCTCAGGAATAGCCATACTGAACTACGTTACCCCCGTTCACAGGGGGGGGGGGTTCTGAAAGATGTTGTAGGCCGAACACGAATATATATTCTGCTACCCACAGTTCAAGGAAGCCCCGATCTGCAAAATTTTCATATACTTCTGTTCTGTCTATGCTTAGACATCCAAAAACATCTTCAGTAGTGTAGAGTTCTTATGGGGTCAACAAATATTTAACGGGTTCTTCATATAACTGCAGGAGCTTATTAGAAAGGCAACTTCTCATGGCCGTGGTTAGACACGCCCCCGAGAATACAATTTTAAATAACTTTCCAAATTACTTCTATTATCTAATTTGCTTTATTCTTTAGATATCCTTTGTTGAAGAAATAGCAATGCACATGGGTGAGCCAATCACACAAGGCCTCTATGTGCATCTACCAATCAGCAGCTACTGAGCATATCTAGATATGCCTTTCAGCAAGCATATCAAGAGGATGAAGCAAATTAGATAATAGAAGTAAATTAAAAAGTTGTTTAAAATGGCATGCTCTTTCTAAATCATGAAAGAAAAAACTTGGATTTCATGTCCCTTTAACATCCTGTGAGGTGGTGGTGGAATTGCCCCGCCCATTTCGAAAGGTGTTCCTGCAGGAGATTTGTAAGCAATTAACTCTTATCAGCTGCTTCTCTGAGTAAATTGCCCCTTTAAATTATGATACAACTTTTTAAAGGCACTTGGAATTAGTGTAACTAAAATGATAAATATACCACCTGTGCTTTAAGAGCATATGAGATCACATAAGTACAAACTTTCTCATCAGAAAAATTACCCCTTATTTTCTTTCAGGCTAATACTTATCTTTTGATATCAGTTTATTTTTTATACACACTTTCTTTGCATTAACATTTTAAATCTCTCTTTTTGGTACACAACTATCAGTACATTAATCTCATTTGTACAATAAGGCACATGCCTTATATAGAACTTAGGCTTTTCTTTTTTTTTCTTTTTTTGTTTCTTGTTTATGTTATTATTTAAAAGGGACATTGTATATTAGATTTTTCTTTGCATAAATGTTTTGTAGATTATTAATTTTATAGCCCATCTGCGAGTGTTTTTGTAACAATGTATAGTTTTGCTAATTTTTTAATAACGTTGTGCTGATTTTCCAACCAAGCCCCAAAGTATCAGATGTAGACTCAAGTCTACAGACTCCTATTTGATCCTGTTTGTGTATTGGGTATTTTTATATGCAGGGGAAGGGGGGAGGGTATTCTCTTCCTGCTTTCTCAGCTGCTTTTAGTGGGCGTCCCAGTCTAACCTCATCAACCGTGCTAAACTGGGATTTTTAGATCAGTATCTGTGCATATTCTTCTTTATAGTAGTGTCTATTGGTGAACACTGTCCCGTTAATATTGGATATTTATGGCTCCATGTACAAAGCAGTGAATGCTACTATGGAGTCCTTGCTTCTTATCCTCTCTGCCACCTCTGAGTTGGCGGAGATAAATCATACCAAACAAATGTTCTTTCGGGTGACTGACAGGCCCTGCTTGCATGCAATTAGTGCAAAAGCACATGCGCCAGTGGATGTACTGTGCCTGCAAAGCCGGATGGACAGGTTTCCAAACCCTAGACATTGCAAGCCTGGCGCTTAAAGGGACACTAAAACCAAAATGTTTCTTTCATGATTCAGGTAGAGAATACAATTTTAAACAACATTCCAATTTACTTATATTTTCTAATTTGCTTCATTTTATAGATATCCTTTTTTGAAGAAATAGCAATGCACATGGGTGAGCCAATCACACAAGGCATCTATGTGCAGCTACCAATCATCAGCTACTGAGCCTATCTAGATATGCTTTTCAGCAAGGAATATCAAGAGAATGAAACATATTAGATAATAGAAGTAAATAAGTAAGTTGTTTAAAATTGCATGCTATTTCTAATTTATGAAAGAAAAAAATTGGGTTTCATGTCCCTTTAAGGCCCTATTCTATAAAATTTGCTGGTCTTCCCCAGCAAAGGCAGACCTCATGAAATTCTATAAAAAATAGGGGCTGTCCCTGTGGGTGGCGAGAGATGTCTCCCATAGAAATAATGAGAGCTCTTTGCTGGTTAGAAGTTCATATTGGAGAGCAGATGGGGAGACTGGAATGTTTTTAAACTTGAATATTATGCTTAATAAAATAAATTACGCTATTTTCAGTGCACTGTTCCTTAAATGTGCTGTAATTTTTGTATGCATAGGTTTTCCTTTCAGAGGAATTAGTGTTTTTAGTATTTTAGTGAAAACTCGAGACCTTTTAACTGGTGAGAAAAAAACAGTGAGATCTGTAGTGCAAAAATGTTCATAGAATTACGCTGGTATGTTCAGCCTATTTTACGAAAAAAAACAACAATTACGCTTTGTATTTTGCACATCCGGTGTACTTAAATTAATATTTATGCCATGCCATACCATGTTTTTTTTTTTATAAAATATGATTTTTGGTGAACAATTTTGTTATGATTTAATACAATATGTTCCTGCGCATTTTTGTGTGTTTGGTTCAATTATTTGTTTTGCATGGTTTTTAGATTACAAATTTAATTGTGGCCTTTTGTAATGTATGCAACTCCTCACTATACAAAAATGCAATATACACCCCAAAGAAACCCTTTCAGGGTAAATATTGCATTTATATAATTCCACCAGGGAAATGGAAAGGCTGGCCAGCATTCTTATAGAATCTCACCTGCCCAGAGAACTATTTAGAATCAGGCCCTTAGTACACAGTGCTCATAGTGTCTGCATACAGTTTTTAAATAAATAGATTTATAGAAATTTATAGACGCATCCTGCATATGATACAAGATATACAGTATGTGATTTATGTAACTGTATATACAGTATATACTTCTTATAACAGTGGCACATTTTCTGTTAAGTTTCTTTGTTTAAGATTTTGTATATATCTTGTTCTTCAATAAAAATCATAAACTCTAAAATTATATAATGTTTTCTTTAAAAAATAATAATAAGAGATCCCTTTACCTATTCAGCTTTCCTCTATTAAAGAGAAATGAAACTCCAAAATTTTCTTTCAAGATTCGGTGAGAACATACAATTTTAAACAATTTTCCATTTTACTTCTATTATTAAATGTGCTTCATTTTCTTGGTATCTTTTGCTGACGGAGCATCAATACACTGGGAGCTAGCTGAACGCATCAGGTAAGCCAATGACAAGAGGCATATATGTGTATCTTCCAGCAGCTATCTCCTAGTAATGCATTGCTGCCCCTGAGCTTACCTAGTTCTTCTTTTCAACTAAGCAATAGAATGAAACAAATCAGATAAATAATTTATTTGGAAAATTGTTTCAAATTATATATTCTATCTCAATCCTGAAATAAATAATTTGTGTTCCATGAAAAAAATGTATGGTAAGGTTCTTATGATCTCTTATATTTTCTTCCAAAATAATAACAGACTTATTTTATAAAATACAGGTAGCACTCAGTCTACGCCGGGGTTAGGTTCCAGAAGGAATGGTTGTAAATCGAAACCGTTGTAAATTGAAATCCAGTTTATAATGTAAGTCAATGGGAAGTAAGGGAGTTAGGTTCCAGGTCCCTCTCAAAATTGTCATAAGTAACACCTAATACATTATTTTTAAAGCTTTGAAAGGAAGACTTTAAATGCTAAACAACATTCAAAACCTAATAAAAAATAAAATATAGATGGTATCATCATCAAACTAAGTTTAATGAACAAAAACATTTGCTAAACAGCACCTATTTAAATAATCACACAACAGACTGTGAGGCCGAATTATCAAATGTCTGTCGGACCTGATCCGACAGTGCGGATCAGGTCCGACAGACATCGCTGAATGCGGAGAGCAATACGCTCTCCCCGTATTAAGCATTGCACCAGCAGCTCACAAGAGCTGCTGGTGCAACGCCCCCCTGCAGATTCACGGCCAATCAGCCGCCAGCAGGGTGGTGTCAATCAACCCAATCATACTCGATCGGGTTGAATTCCGGCGATGTCTGTCCGCCACATCAGAGCAGACGAACAGGGTTATGGAGCAGCAGTCTTTTGACCTCTGCTTCATAACTGCTGTTTTTGGCGAGTCTGAAGACTCGCCAGAAACACGGGCCCTCAAGCTCCATTCGGAGCTTGATAAATGGGCCTCTGTATCATCATCAAACTAACTTTAATGAACAAAAACGTTTTTTACTTGCATCTTTCTGCAATCAGTTCTCTGCATTGTTAGCATGTTAGATAATATTGGGTCTGCACCTATTCTATGCATTTCAATCTGCAGTGATTAATAGGCAGTTAGTCACCCTCACCTCAAGCAGCTGGACAGGAAGATAAAAGGGAAGTGGCTGCTAGATCTTGTTGCTCGATAGGTCTGGTCTGCTCTGTGTACGCAGATTAATTTCAAACTGCTAAATTGCATAACTTTGCTGCAACACAAGCAGACAGCTCCACCTACTGGCTATTTTAATTAGTGCACTGCTTTCCAATGCTTTTCAATAGCAGTCCCATGACTGGGACAAAAAGGTTGTTATTCTGAAATGGCGCAAATTGAACCAATGTAAAGCGAGGGCCACCTGTATTGTGAAATGAAAAGAATGGTGTCATTTTATTTAATGCAGCTAGAACTTCTGGTCTTCTGGAGATGTTTTTTTATTACCTTGTCATGTAGTGAGGATTTAGTTTACTTAATTTAAGGCCAATCCTAAATTCTAGGACCTGTAACCTTTAGTTGTGACATAGCAGAAGTATTTGCCTGCCCGTCTTGAGTGTTCTATTTGGCATTACATTAGTCTCACATGTCTTACATTAGTCTCACATGTCAATCGAACTACTGAACAACGCATAAAGGGATTCTTGCTCATTTCTGCAGCTTGAGTTCCATCCCCTATATTTCTTTCTAATGCTCAGGACGATTGGTTTAATACCATGCAGGGTGCATCACTTGAAGAATTGGTGTGACATGATAGGCACACACTACCCAGCATAATGTCATTATCCCTGAGATATTTTTCCAGATATATCTCAAGCACAGCCATGACTGACTCATTGCACAAGCCACTCCATGTGCTGTATAAAAAGCCTGAAATACAGAAAGTCTCAACAATGAACAAGGTCAGGGTTAGTCAGCGCTTGTGGGCATGCTAATATACAAAAACTAATTAAATGTATTGTTTCACCTAGTTATAAGGATGCCTTGGTGTCTAAAAACAAACTGGGTCCTCTAACAACCAAGCCTTAACAGAAGTTGCTACAGTTTCTTTTTTACATTCTATCAGTGCTGTGTGTGTTTGCTGGGCACCTTTGCCTGAGCAAGGGCTGCTAGGTATGTTTAGACCATATTTATCAGTAAGTGCTTCAATTAACTTTTGGCTAGATTACGAGTTTTGCGTTATCAGCGGCTCGGTACTAACTTGCAAGTTATTTCCATCGCTCACCTACTTATAGCTCTGCTATTACAGGTTTTCAAAAACCCGGCGTTAGCAAGCAATATTGCAGCGTTGAGCAAAATTGAGCTCCATACTGCACTCAAATACCAGCGCTGCTTTGAGCTAGTTTTACGTGCTCATGAACGATTTCCCCATAGACATCAATAGGGAGAGCCGGCTAAAAAAAGCGAGTCTAAACACCCCTAATCTTCCGCCCCCAATGTCGCCTCCACCTACATTACACTTATTTACCCCTAATCTGCCGCCCCCAACATCGCCGACACCTACATTACACTTATTAACCCCTAATCTGCCACCCCCGACATCGCTGCCACCTACCTACACTTATTAACCCATAAACTGCCACCCCCAATGTCGCCGCCACCTACATTACAGTTATTTACCCTTAATCTGCCGCCCCTGACATCGCCGCCACCTACCTACACTAATTAACCCCTAATCTGCCGCCCCAACATCGCCGCCACTATACTAAAGTTATTAACCCCTAAACCTAACCCTAAGTCTAACCCTAACATAACCCCAACACCCACTAACTTTAACATAAAATTAAAATAAATCTAAATAAAAATTACAACTAATACCTAAATAATTCCTATTTAAAACTAAATACTTACCTATAAAATAAACCCCAGGCTAGCTACAATATTACTAATAGTTAGATTGTAGCTATCTTAGGTTTTATTTTTATTTCACAGCTAAGTTTGTATTTATTTTAACTAGGTAGAATAGTTAGTAAATAGCTATTAACTATTTACTAACTACCTAGTTAAAATAAATACAAATTTACCTGTAAAATAAAACCTAATATTACACTACAATTAAATCAATTACATTAATTAAATACAATTAACTAAATTACAAAAAAAAAATAAACACTAAATTACACAAAATAAAAAAGAAATTATCAAATATTTAAACTAATTACACCTACAATAAAAAAAAACTAGCCTAAACTAAACTGCCAATAGCCCTTAAAAGGGCCTTTTGCGTGGCATTGCCCCAAAGAAATCAGCTCTTTTACCTGTAAAATAAATACGAACAACCCCCCAACAGTA
The DNA here is from genome assembly GCF_027579735.1 of Bombina bombina. Taxonomy (NCBI): domain Eukaryota; kingdom Metazoa; phylum Chordata; class Amphibia; order Anura; family Bombinatoridae; genus Bombina; species Bombina bombina. The sequence continues at coordinate 309,882,014 of NC_069500.1, forward strand.
AAACCCACCACCCACACAACCAAACCCCCCAAATAAAATACTATCTAAAAAAAAAATAAGCTCCCCATTTCCCTGAAAAGGGCATTTGGATGGGCATCGCCCTTAAAAGGGCATTTAGCTCTTTTTCAGCCCAAACCCTAAGCTAAAAATAAAACCTTAAAAAAACCTAACACTAACCCCCGAAGATCCACTTACAGTTTGTGAAGACCGGACATCCATCCTCAACGAAGCCAGGAGAAGTCTTCATCCAAGCGGCAAGAAGTGATCCTCCAGACGGGCAGAAGTCTTCATCCAGACGTCATCTTCTATCTTCATCCTTCCGAAGCAGAGCAACTCCATCTTCAAGACATCCGGCGCGGAGCATCCTCTTCTGTCGACGGCTCTTCAAGAATGAAGGTTCCTTTAAGGGATGTCATCCAAGAATTCTATCAGCTAATCAGAATTAAAGGTGAAAAAATCCTGTTGGCTGCGGCAATCAGCCAATAGGATTGAGCTCAATCCTATTGGCTTATCCAATCAGCCAATGCGATTGAGCTCGCATTCTATTGGCTGTTCCACTGCTTGAATGAAGACTTCTCCCGGCTTCGTTGAGGACTTTTTGCTGCTTGGATGAAGACTTCTCCCGGCTTTGTTGAGAATGGATGTCCGGGCTTCAAAAACTGTAAGTGGATCTTCAGGGGCTAGTGTTAGGTTTTTTAAGTGTTTATTGGGTGGGTTTTATTTTTAGCTTAGGGTTTGGACTGAAAAAGAGCTAAATGCCCTTTTAAGGGCAATGCCCATCCAAATGCCCTTTTCAGGGCAATGGGGAGCTTAGGTTTTTTTAGATAGGATTTTATTTGGAGGGTTTGGTTGTGTGGGTGGTGGGTTTTACTGTTGGGGAGTTGTTTGTATTTATTTTACAGGTAAAAGAGCTGAATTCTTTGGGGCAATGCCTCGCAAAAGGCCCTTTTAAGGGCTATTGGCAGTTTAGTTTAGGCTAGGTTTTTTTTTATTATGGGGGGCTTTTTTATTTTGATAGGGCTATTAGATTAGGTGTAATTAGTTTAAATATTTTTTTTTATTTTTTTATTTTGTGTAATTTAGTGTTTATTTTTTTTGTAATTTAGTTAATTGTATTTAATTAATGTAATTGATTTAATTGTAGTGTAAGGTTAGGTGTTAGTGTAAGACAGGTTAGGTTTTATTTTACAGGTAAATTTGTATTTATTTTAACTAGGTAGTTAGTAAATAGTTAATAACTATTTACTAACTATTCTACCTAGTTAAAATAAATACAAACTTAGCTGTGAAATAAAAATAAAACCTAAGATAGATACAATGTAACTATTAGTTATATTGTAGCTAGCTTAGGGTTTATTTTATAGGTAAGTATTTAGTTTTAAATAGGAATTATTTAGATAATGATAGTAATTTTTATTTAGATTTATTTTAATTATGTTAAAGTTAGTTGGTGTTAGGGTTAGGACTTTTTGGTCGGACAGGCAAACTCGTAATACAGGTATACCCCACTCATACAGCGGGTTAGGGACCGGAGCCCCGCTGTAAAGTGAAAACCGCCTTAAAGTGAAACAAGGCAGTTATAGCTTTCTTTTCAGTGTTTAAAATCTTGAAAACATGTTTGAACTAACAAATATTAGGGGTGCAATATTGCTACGTTTAGTTTAACACTAGCACAGCAAGTATTCAATTAGTATTCAATAAATACTGTACCTGTAAAATAGTGACAATTACTGTAGTAAAATTTGCCAGACTAGCACTGAGACAAAGATTGCACTGCAATGCTGTTAACAGAGTGAACTAAGCATAACAAAATAGTGCCATTCACTTTTTTCGCAATCTCACGATGATTACAGCACTGTTTCAAAATCTTTGGAGGTTGAACTTCAGCTCCACAAAGCGCTGTATTAGCGAATCGCTGTAAAGTGAAGCGCTGTGAAGTGAGGTATACCTGTACCGGGGTTATGGAAGTCCCATTGAAAAATGACTTTTTGAAAGCTGCGGTAGTTACGTTGTGTGATGGCCAAAAAAGTGTGCGGTACACCTATACCTGCAAGACTCGTAATACCAGCGGTATTTGTTATGAGGCTTTTTCACTCATAACGCAAAACTCGTAGCCATTTGAAACTGAAACTACGAGTGTGCACATGGTGCTGATCTCACCATTAATAAAACCTACTGTAATTTGATGTCCTTTTAAAGTTTATTTATGTTGTCTCAGGGGGCACAGGTTATCATATAAGAACAATCAGATAGGTAGTCTGTAGACAAGAATACAAATTAATACAGTTATTTAACATCTTAACTGCTGAGCCATCTCAACCTCTGTGCTGAGCTGATTTTGAGATTTTTAAAAGAAATAAGGGCCTTTGGGTAAATGTTTATAATGTTTATGTGCATGTAGGGGCTCCCATAAGACTAGGAGATCACTTTTACCATAATGATCACCTGGCTATAAACCTCTATAGGGGCTTTATTTTAAAGAGGGCCTGGGATTTAAAACAAGGGGCCCTAGTGGTCTCTAGGACTTTTTTGATGACCTTCAACCTGCAAAAAAAGTTGTTTTTTTATGGGGGTTTTTTATATAAATTAGTGAAACCCAAAATATTTCCTTCATGATTCAGACAGAGCATACAATTTTGAGCAGCTTTCCCATATACTTTTATTATTTTAATTTGCTTAGTTCTTTTTGTATTCTTTGTTAAAAGCATTCCTAGGTAGGCTCAGGTGCTGGGAGTTAGCTTCTGATTGATGGCTGCACATATATGCTTGTTCTCATTGGCTTACAGAGTGTTCAGCTAGCTCCCATTAGTGCATGGTTCCTTTTTTCAACAAATGATACCAAGAAAATGAAGCAAAAGTGATAATAGACCTAGATTGGAAAATTGTTTTAAAATGTATGCTCTATCTGAATTAAGAAAAACATTTTTGGGGTTTCATGTCCCTTTAAACAATATACCTCAACAGGGCCGCCATCAGGGGGTGACAGGGGTGACTCCTGTCAGGGGCCCAATGGGCTAGGGGGGCCCCATGAGGCAAGAACTTAAAAAAAAAAATAATTAAATTTTGGCAGCCACCAGTGGGTACTACAGCAGAGTGCTAATTGAGCATGGGAAATGTTATTACAAAGAGTAAAGTATTAGCATTTGAGAGGATTTCTGAGTGCGCACTAAACCACTATGCACAGTGTGAGACAGACTTGGCACTTTGTTTGTACAGTGTGTGCCTGAGTCAGACGGCTGATCATTTTCATTTGCAGAGGAGGTAGGAATTACTTTGCAAATGTTTTTTATTTCTTTGTGCAATTTAAGATTGTAACTTCAGTGTGGTAGTAGTTGTATGGTGAGGCTAGGGGTCCATAAAAACACATTTTTTAGCAGCAGTGTATTTATGATTATTTGGCAATGCTGTAGAAATTCTATATTTAAAACCATGCAGAAATGTTTCCTCCTCAATACACAAATGATATATATTCCAGTTTACTGCCCCATTATGCAAGGACTTTCCAGATACAAGGAGGCATTTTATCTAAGATTTTTACATCTGCATAACATGTTATACTCTCAGACTAAGATTGCTCAGTGTTTGAAATGAGACAGGTTAACTTAAAACTGTTCAGTTTACACTACAGCTGACTTGATTTTGAAATGCATACCAACAAGCTTAAATCCTGCATTTAACCAGATCTAATGGTATGAGTACCACAGCTTATGGTTCCACCAAGACCATATAGAGTACAGCATTTTCAAAATCCACAAGTACAGCTGACAGATGGGAACATTTGTACACTATATTTGAAGTGGTGCTCTTGGTTGGGGAAAATGGGGAAAATATCAGACAAACATATGTCAACCTTCTAAAAGTACTTTTCTTCATCTAGCCATCTACTCAGATCAATAATGTACAATTTTGAATTCACAGAATTATTTTTGTTTGCACATATACAAATATTATTCTTTAAAAATTGATCTCTTAATTTCTGCATTTTTTTTTATCATGCATGTCACACACTGTTGATTTAGGGGATGCAAGGTGCATAAATGTTTCCTCCTGTGAGTGTTTCTGTGGGTGTCTGTGTTTATGTCTTTGTGCTTTGGTTTGTGTCTCTGATTGTGTATGTATTTTTTTCTGTTGGTATCTCTGTGAGAATGGGTGTGTATGTCTTTGTGCATTTTCTGTGGATGTCTGTGAGGGTGTGTGCATATGTCTTTGAGCTTTTTCTATGGGTGTCTCTGTGAGGGTGGGCATGTGTTTGTCTTTGTGTATTTTCTCTGGATGCCTCTGTGAGGGTGGGTGTGTATGTCTGTGTTTTCTGTGGATGTCTCTGTGAGGATGTGTGTGTGTGTATGTATGTCTGTGTATTCTGTGGATGTCTCTGTGAGGGTGTGTATTTTCTGTGGGTGCCTCTGTGAGGGTGTGTGTATGTCTTTGTGTGTTTTCTGTGGATGTCTCAGTCAGGGTGTGTGTATGTATGTCTTTCTGTGTTTTATGTGGTTGTCTCTCTGTGTGTGTATGTCTTTCTGTGTTTTCTGTGGGTGTCTCTGTGTCTGTGTGTATGTCTTTGTGTGTTTTCTGAGGCTGTCTCTGTTGGTGTTTCCTTGGGTGTATGTGCAAGTTTGAGTTTGTGTGTGTGTGTGTGTGTGTCCATTGTCTGTTCCTTTTTAGGACATTTTGACCTTACTACTGATTATTCACATCTTTCTACAGACTTTGAGACTAATGAGACCTTTCCGGAAGTCACTAATCTACCATTTAACCTTTAAATTATTGTTTAGGCAGTTCAGGGCCCTTCCTTTCAGCCACTGTATGCTGTTGTCATCATTTATTTGGCATCTTCCTTTACAAAAAGATAATCAGAACTCAATGTTTTGTTTTCTAAATCTCCTTTTTTTTTTACAAAACTGTAGTTTACCTCATTACTTGTCAGGTCAATGTAAACAAGTGCTGAGTGTCTGTTTGGGTATCTGTGTCTGAGTTTCTTTGCGTGTCTGCTAGAGTGTCTATATGTGAATCCTTATGTGTGAGTGTGTGTGTGTTTCTGTGTATGTTACTACCTTTACAACATTTCCAAGTTTAAATAGACACTTAAGAATAAAGTGCATATACGTTTTAGTCACTTGGTCAAAAATTGCACATGTCAAAGGAGGAGCGGGGGCCCTGATCAGTGGTTAAGTCAGGGGCCCCAAAATTTCTAGTGGCGGCCCTGTACCTCAATACACCATTACCTTTCAAACAGTAAGTTTTGGAGGTTTCTAGAACTTAATGGAGCTGAGATCAAGGGGTTTAAACACTGACCCCACATCCAGCTCTCTTAAGTCCTGTGCAGCTGGTTTTTCGAGGGGTCCCAAAGAGCTTCCCGAAAGTGCCCTACTCCAGGCTACATGTGGGGCAAGACTACATATACACTTTTGCCGGCAACGCCGTTTTTTACGCGGTTTTGGTATCAAATATATGGTGCTGCATATAAATGCGGCGCGTATATTTCACCGGTCACCCGCAATTTTTACTCCCATAAGCTAACATAGAACCAAGCCGCAAATCGGTATCACATATTCAGCCCAAGGACTTACGCTTACTCCATTTTCTCCTCGCCACACATAGGCAGGCACAGCAAGCCTTGCACTGAGTATGAAAGTACTGTAACTCCCGTAACTAGCTGAAAATATTAACTATCACCTAACGCATGCGCAATATCTATCTACCTGTCAACCCCCACTGCAATAACTAATAAAGTATATTAACATTTAATCCGCCATTAACCCATATCGAAATAAACCTAATAAATGTATTAACCCCTAATCCGCTATTAACCCACATCGCAATAAACCTAATAAATGTATTAACCCCTAATCCACCATTCACCCACTTCGCAATCTACCTAATACAACTATTAACCCCTAAGCCACCATTTACCCATATCACAGTAAACCTAATAAAACTATTAACCCCTAATCCACCATTCACCCACATCGCAATAAATCTAATTAATCTATTAACCCCTAAACCTCCAAACCCCCACATCGCAATAATCCTAATTTAATTACTAAGCCCGCTAACCTAACACCCCTTAAATGAACCCCAAATTACATAAAATAATAAAATACTAAATTACAATTAAAATAATAAATCCTAACAGTACTTAAAAAAAATAAAAATTAAAATAATCTAAAATTTCAAAAAATAAAAAATCTAACATTACAGAAAATAATAAACCAAATTATCAAAAATAAAAAAATTAAACCTAATCCCTAAAAATAAAAAAGCCCCTCTACTAAGTCCCCCCTCTAACAGTAAAACCCCCCACCAAACCCATCAAAATAAAAAAAAACTAACACTAAAAAATCCTAAACTACCCATTGCCCCTAAAGGGGCATTTGTTTGGGCATTGCCCTTAAAAGGGCATTCAGTGCCCATTTTATCCCTAATCTAATATAAAAAAATAAAAAAATACTAACTCTAAGCCCCAAATAGGTACTCACCATTCCTGAAGTCCGGCGGAGAAGGTCCTCTTCCAGGCGGCGGTGAAGTCTTCTTGGAACCGATGACATCTTCCATCTTAATCCAGAACCAAGCCAGCCAGCGTGGAGCAGAGATGATTGTGAAACTGAAGACCAGTGACCGTGGAACTAATGACCGGTGACCACAGAGCCATGGAGTGTGGAGGATACTTTTCGTACGATCACTGCCGTACACTGAATATTGAATGCACATTACACGTTTAAATATGGTGTCACTTGAATTCCTATTGGCTAATTTGAATCTTTAAATTCAAATCAGCCAATAGGATGAGAGCTACTGAAATCCTATTGGCTGATTTGAACGCCATTTGAACGCCATATTTAAATACGTAACCTGCATTCAATATTCAGTGTACGGCGGTGATTGTACAAAGAGGATCCTCCACGCTGCATGGCTCCGTGGTTGCTGGTCTTCAGTTCCGGGGTCATCTTTGCTCCATGCCGGCTTGGTCCTGGATGAAGATGGAAGATGTCGCCGGTTCCAAGAAGACTTCACCGCCGCTTGAAAGAGGACCTTCTCCGCCGGACTTCAGGAACGGTGAGTACCTATTTAGGGCTTAAAGTAAGGATTTTTTTTATTTTTTAGATTAGGGATTTTAGGCACTGAAAAAGAGTTGAATGCCCTTTTAAGGGCAGTAAAAGAGCTGAATGCCCTTTTAAGGGCAATACCCATACAAATGCCTCTTTAGGGGCAATTGGTAGTTTAGGATTTTTTAGTGTTAGGTTTTTTATTTTGGGGGCTTTGGTGGGTGGGGGGTTTTACTATTAGATGGGAAACTATTTTTTTAAGGTAAAAGAGCTGTTTAACTTAAAGGGACAGTTTAGTCCAAAATAAACTTTCATGATTCAGATAGAGAATGTAATTTTAAACAACTTTCCAATTTACTTTTATCACCAATTTTGCTTTGTTCTCTTGGTATTCTTAGTTGAAAACTAAACCTAGGAGGTTCATATGCTAATTTCTAAGCCCTTAAAGGCCGCCTCTTCTCTAAGGGCATTTTGACAGTTTTTCACCACTAGAGGGTGTTAGTTCATGTGTGTCATATAGATAACACTGTGCTCATGCACGTAGAGTTCAGGTGAGCCAGCTCAGATTGGCTAAAATAGATGTCTGTCAAAAGAACTGAAATAAGGGGGCAGTTTGCAGAGGCTGTGATGCAAGGTAATCACAGAGGTAAAAAGTGTATTTATATAACTGTATTGGTTGTGCAAAACTAGGGAATGGGTAATAAAGGGATTATCTATCTTTTTAAACAATAAAAATTCTGGTATAGACTGTCCCTTTATACCCTACAAAAGGCCCTTTTAAGGGCTATTGGTAGTTTAGTTTAGATTAGGGGGTGTTTTTATTTGGGGGGGACTTATTTATTTTCATAGGGATTAGGTTTAATTTTTTTAATTTTTGATCATTTGGTTTATTTTTTTTTTATGTAATGTAATGATTTTTATATTTTTTTGCAATTTTAGATTAATTTCCACTTAGTTTTTTTATTTTTAAAGTAGTTTTTTTATTTTAATTGTAACTTAGTATTTTTTTATTTAGGTAATTGTGGTTAATTTCGGGGGTGCTAGGTTAGGGGGTTTAGTAATTTAAATAGGTTAATTGCGTTGTGGGGGGTTGGCGGTTTAGGGGTTAATAGATTAATTAGGGTAATTGCAATAAGGGTTAATGGTGGTTTAGGGGTTAATAGATCTATTAGGTTAATAGCGAATTAGGGGGTAATAGTTTAATTAGGTTTATTGAGATGTGAATGAATGGCGGATTATGGGTTAATACATATATTAGGGAGATTGCGTTGTGGGAGGTTGTCAGTTTAGGGGTTAATCCTTTTATTATTAGTTGTGAGGTGGGGGGATTGCGGATATAGGGTTTTTATGTGTCTGGTTTATTTTTGGGAGGCGGCTTAGACTTTTACGGGAGATTTACCTTTTTTTTTTTTTCTTTTTCTTAGACGCCTGCAGTTTCTAACGTGCTGTAAGTCACTGGCGACTCCAGAAATTTGTATTTACGCATGTTTCTGGACATTGCTAGTTTATCCGACTTCCGGTACTTTATGAACTTCCGCCGGGGTTTATGTGATTACCCGATGTGTGAGGTGAAATTACGAGCAACGCAGGTTTCAGCACTTATGCTGAAGCCTGCGCCTCATATGTAATCTCACCCGTGGTTGTCATCCACACTTAACTCATTCTGTGGATGTGAATCATGTATCTTTATTCACACTTAAGGGGTTAAGTAATTTAGCAACAATCGCAACAATATATGTCAGTAAATAATGCAACAATATAAAACAGTAACAGAATATATTTGCTAAGAATGTAGAGAAAACCGAACAGAAAAGCATTGATAAAGGATTACGCTAATTAAATGATACACAATGAATACAAGGAGCTACTCTGATGCAATGAAAAAGAAACAGATAAAAAGTGAAATACTTGCCAGGAGCAATAAAATAATTTGCTAACCAATTAAAAGTTTATTTCTTTTGTAGTAGATGCCCAGTATAGACAAATACAAATGTACACAGCACAGTTTCCCACAAAGCTTTCACTGCATAATGCTAACAGTTTAAAAACAGCATTGTGTCTTTATCCTAATCATAAGGTTCTGGTTAAAACAACAGGAATTATTTTTTTACTTTCTATTATAACTGTGGCTTGTTTTATTTTCTGCAGACTAAAGCCCAGATTGGATCCTCCAAAGAAGGCAAGTGATGATTGGAGTTTGGCTATTAAAAAAACATTGCAGTAAACAAGATGTTAATATATTTGTAATATGTTTAGACTTGGCTAATATAAGGCTAGATTAAAAGTGGAGCGCTCTTTTAATGTGCACCTGCAAAGGGGCAAATTTGCCCGCTTACATGCACACGTTAAATAACCAGCCATTACAAGCTGGTTAATGCTCCCGCAAGCTTGCGGTTTCACTTTGCGCTATGCGTAAATAACCAGGGTCAGACCTCTGGTTAATGATAAAAATTTGCCCCATTTGCACGCAACTAAAGTGGACAGTTCTTTTAAATAAACAAAAAAGATGAGAATTCTTATTTTAAAAAAAAACTTCACAAAGCAGTTATAAGGGGTTAATATAAGGGGATGTGGGGTACTATTAAAAAAACGGCACTGAAAGTTCCTTAACATAGACGTGAATGAGGGACTGTGTTTTTACTGTAACTAAATATATATATATTTTTAAGTGTAAATATGTGTATATACACACTACAAACACATAAATATATATGTTTATATTCATATACCTATATATATATATTATTTGCTGCCCACCGCTGCGTATATTGCCCCCTGCGCTGCACTGGTGCTTTGCCGTGTCTCACAACATGAAATCTAAATGATGATCCCAAGCATCCAAAAATAGAAGTTAACAAAGCTGTATTCTTGCTTCATTAAAAACATAGACAACAGTGGCATACGGTAAGAAACACTGTTTTACGTGTTTTGGCTGTGTCGGCCGTAATCATAGCCATAGATCCCTCACTATGAGGGAATGTTAGGACATATCTCTGCCCACTTAAAATAGATTAAAACATTTAACCGTTCAACTGCAAGCCTACTAAGATGTAAGTAAAATAGTCTTATATCCCTTGTAAACATTCTAAATCAGTTAAAGGGAAAGTCTACACCAGAATTTTTATTGTTTTAAAAGCTAGATAATCCCTTTATTACCCATTTCCCAGTTTTGCATAACTAACACAGTTATAATAATATACTTTTAACCTCTGTGATTATCTTGTATCTAAGCCTCTGCAAACTGCCCCTTTTTTCAGTTCTTTTGACAGACTTGCAGTCTAGCCAATCAGTACCTGCTCCCAGATAACTTCTTGTGAACGAGCACAGTGTTATCTATATGAAATACGTGAACTAACACCCTCTAGTGGTGAAAAACTGTTAAAATGCAATCTGAAAGAGGTGGGCTTCAAGGTCTAAGAAATTAGCATATGAACCTCCTAGGTTAAGCTTTCAACTAAGAATTCCAAGAGAACAAAGCAAAATTGGTGATAAAAGTAAATTGGAAAATTGTTTAAAATTACATGCTCTATCTGAATCATGAAAGTTTATTTTGGCCTAGACTGTCCCTTTAAATCTAGACGAAGACATCATCAAGGGTATGGGTGTACATACCTGTATATACATTGACATTTTACACATCTAAGTATTAAGTTGTGACATAAGGATTAAGAGTATTCTATTAACAACCTTAAAGAGCATAAGCTATATATATATATATATATATATATATATATATATATATATATATATATATATATATATATATATAAAAACACTAAATGTATGTATATGTATTATCTATATAGTGCATATACTTAGAAGTGGACTTCTGCCAACAGAGAAGACATACACATTAGTAGGGCATACAATAGGTAGAAACCTGATAAAAATATATATAGTTCAAGGCTATCCCTATATCCAACTATATTCAACAGATATGAGGTATACCTATCAATCACTCCCAATAGTTAATGATGTCAAATTGTGAATTGAATCCTTCTGGGACTACAGTCTTTAATTTATGGATCCAATAAATCTCTTGTCTTTCTAAAATTCTCTGTAGACTACCCCCTCTTCGTGGAGTATGTACCACTTCTATAGCATTCCATTTGAAATGTTTTACATTTTTATTGTGTATATGTATGAAATGTTTTCAGAGTGCTGAGCATAATATATCGAGATATACCCCGATGTTCTCTTATGTGGGTACGTACATCTCTGGTAGTTAAACCTACATATTGCTTTTGATGTTCTGAGCATTCAATCAAATAAATAAAAAAGGTAGTGGAACAGTTAATACAACCTTGAGTAGAGAAAGTACAGTATCTCTTGTCACATAGGATGTACAATTGTCTCCTTGTTTCAGGTAGGAGCAACCCTTGCAGCGTGTTCTGCCACATCTATAGGTGCCTGCTACATCTAGCCATGAGCTGTGTTTCCTTAGTTTAGGCAACATGCTAGGTGAAAGCCTGTTCCCAAGTGTCAGGTTTCTTGAGTTTACAAAATCACAGCCCCGTCCAATGATATTTTTAAGAGTATCATCTCCATACAAAATGGGTAAGTACTTTTTTATGAATTTGCAAACTTCAGAAAATTGATTAGAGAATTTGGTTAAAATTTTTAGACCTTTCTGGTCAGTTCTACGTCTACTTTGACTTAGAAGGGATCACCTGTCTAGGGTTGCTACTTCCATAGAGATTCTCTCTCCATATTTCCATTGTAGCCCCTCTCCTTGAAGCATTGTTTTTAAATTAGTTGCCTCTTTGGAAAAATTACTTACTTGGGTACAGTTTCTTTTGGTGTGTAAGAATTGCCCCTTGACTATACCTTTGAATACATGTCATGGATGACTACTGTGTGCATGTAAAAGGCTATTGCCAGCTTTTGGTTTCCGATATAGGCCTGTCTGTACTTTTTTGGTTTCAAAGTTAGCAGTAAGGAGGAGATCTAAATAGATGACCTCTCTTTGATTCCAACTATGCATGAATTCAATCCCCTTGTCATTCAGATTCAGTTATTCAACAAACTTATTCACAAGTGATTCATCCCCTTTCCAGATAAATAAGAGATCATCTATAAATCTCCTATAGAAGCATATCTGTTTCCTAAAGGGGTTCTCCTCTGCATAGACGTGGGAAAGCTCCCACTAACCCATGAACAGGTTGGCATAGGACGGGGCAAATTTTGCCCCCATAGCTGACCCGTGCCTCTGCAGATAGAAAAACCCCTCAAACAGAAAGTAATTATGCCTCAGCAGAAATTCAACCACTTCATTAGGTATTTCTTAAAAGCACTACTCCAGTCAGTTTCTGAATTTAGAAAGAATGATATGGCCCTTAATCTCATGTCATGAGGTATAGCAGAATACAGGGACACCACATCTACTGTAAGCCAGCTGTTTCCTTCTAGTTATTCTATTTCTTTAGTTAGTCTTAAAACGTGGGTTGTATCCCTGATAAAGCTGGGTCGTCTGTTGACCAAGGGTTGCAAATAGGAGTCCAACCAATTTGACAAAGGCTCAAGCAATGAGCCAATGCCCGAAACATTCAGGTGACCCTTTGCTCCCTCAAGGCCCTTATGCACCTTGGGCAGGTGGTGGAAAAAAGGCAATACTGGTTCATGCACATATAGACCTTCAGCGGTCTTTTGATCCATTATGCCTATTTCCAGACCATCAATCAAGACTGATATAAGTTCCTTCTGCAACTGACGTGTGGGATTACAATTTAGGCGTATATAAACATTATGGTAATATAATTGGTGAAAAGCCTCTGTAAGGTAATCTCCACTGAAAACAAGGCTCCCATTGAAGCCTATGGAAGCGCACTCTCATGAGAGCAAGGCTTCCAGGCAACTATTGTGTGTGAGTATTTAAAGGGAGGGATTATTTTCACCTGTGTGGTCCCATTAAACATTATGGGCTAGATTACAAGTGGCACGCTAACGTTTAATGGGTACGTTAAATTGCGAGCGTATTACAAGTTGAAAGTAAACACGTTTACTCAAACACAATCAAATTTAAAGATTATCAGGTTAGCGTGATTGAAGACCTTGCATAAAGTGTTAGCATAACTATAAAAAAGTTGCACTAAACACAACAAATACATTACAATAAACTGTTACACTCATATAAACACTATCTGATAAAATTAGACATATAATTATTAATAAAACATTTTTATAAGGGTTTTAAAGGTACATGATATATGGCCATGTATTTGACTGCAAAGGGATATAATATATATATATATATATATATATATATATATATATATATATATATGTTCTAAATAATAATTCAATAATAATATTTAAATATGCGTTTTGCTGTCTATTTACTGTAAATATTTCCCATTGTATTTTTATTTTAAATAATTATGTCTATATATATATATATCTGTATATACCTATTCCTATATATCTCTTCCTATTGATATATAGGTATAGATATATATTTTACGTTAACATATATATTTATGTATATATATATATATATATATATATATATATACACATAGAAAAATATATATTTAATAATAAATAAAAATTACATTTTGTTCTATGCGAAGAACATTGGAATGTAAAATATGCATTACGTGTTTCACGCTTTCGGTCTAATGCAGTGACGGGTAAGCACACATGAGGAATTAGTTATCATTAGGAGCATTTTGCAAACATTAAAAAAACATTTGGCTAGATTACGAGTTTGGTGTTAGCCTTAAAACGCAGCGTTAAGGGGTCCTAACGCTGCTTTTTAACGCCCGCTGGTATTACAAGTATGGCTTTTCCATACCGCAAATCCCCTTACATCAATTGCGTATCCTATTTTTTTAATGGGATTTTCCTAACGCTGGTATTACAAGTCTTGGAAGAAGTGAGCGGTACAGCCTCTACCTCCAAGACTCCTACCGCATATAAAAGTCAGTAGTTAAGAATTTTATGGGCTAACGCCGGAACATAGAGCTCTTAACTAAAGTGCTAAAAAGTACAATAACACCCATAAACTACCTATTAACCCCTAAACCGAGGCCCCCCCCACATCGCAAACACTATAATAAAATTATTTAACCCCTAATCTGCTGACCGCACATCGCCGCCACCTACATTATACCTATGAACCCCTAATCTGCTGCCCCTAACATCGCCGACACCTACATTATATTTATTAACCCGTATATAAAATTTGTTATTAACCCCTAATCTGCCGTCCCTAACATCGCTGCCACCTACCTACAATTATTAACCCCTAATCTGCCACCCCAACATTGCCGCTACTATATTAAATGTATTAACCCCTAAACCTAAGTCTAACCCTAACCCGAACACCCCCCTAACTTAAATCTATTTTTAATAAATCTAAATAAAATTAGTATAATTAAATAAATTATTCCCATTTAAAACTAAATACTTACCTATAAAATAAACCCTAATATAGCTACAATATAACTAATAGTTACATTGTAGCTATTTTAGGATTTATTTTTATTTTATGGGCAAGTTTGTATTTATTTTAACTAGGCACAATAGTTATTAAATAGTTATTAACTATTTAATAACTACCTAGCTAAAATAAATACAAAAGTACCTGTAAAATAAACCCTAACCTAAGTTACAATTACACCTAACATTACTTTATAATTAAATTAATTACCTAATCTATCTACAATTAAATACAATTAAATTAAATAAACTAAATTACGGAAAAAAACCCCCACTAAATTACAGAAAATAAAAAAGAAATTACAATATTTTAAACTAATTACACCTAATCTAATCCCCCTAATAAAATAAAAAAAGCCCCCCAAAATAAAAAAGCCCTACCCTATACTAAATTACAAATAGCCCTTAAAAGGGCCTTTTGCAGGGGATTGCCCCAAAGTAATCAGCTCTTTTACCAGCCCTTAAAAGTGCTTTTTGTGGGGCATTGCCCCAAAGTAATCAGCTCTTTTACCTGTAAAAAAAAGAAATACAATACCCCCCCAACATTACAACCCACACACTAAAACCCACCCAATCCCCCCTTAAATAAACCTAACACTACCCCACTGAAGATCACCCTACCTTGAGCCATCTTCACCCAGCCGGGCACCAGTGGTCATCCAATAGGGCAGAAGAGGACATCCGGACCGGCAGAAGTCTTCATCCCATCCGGGCAGATGAGGACATCCGGACCGGCAGACATCTTCATCCAAGCGGCATCTTCTATCTTCATCCATCCGACGAGGAACGGCTCCATCTTGAAGACCTCCGGCGCGGAACATCCTTCTAGGCCGACGACTACCCGACGAATGGCTGGTCCTTTAAATGACGTCATCCAAGATGGCGTCCCTCGAATTCCGATTGGCTGATAGGATTCTATTAGCCAATCGGAATTAAGGTAGGAAAAATCTGATTGGTTGATTTAATCAGCCAATCGGATTGAAGTTCAAGCCGATTGGCTGATTGGATCAGCCAATAGAATTGACCTCGCATCTTGGATGACGTCATTTAAAGGACCAGCCATTCGTCGGGTAGTCGACGGCCTAGAAGGATGTTCCACGCCGGAGGTCTTCAAGATGGAGCCGTTCCTCGTCGGATGGATGAAGATAGAAGATGCCGCTTGGATGAAGATGTCTGCAGGTCCGGATGTCCTCTTCTGCCCGGATGGGATGAAGACTTCTGCCCGTCCGGATGTCCTCTTCTGCCCCATTGGATGACCACTGGTGCCCGGCTGGGTGAAGACGGCTCAAGGTAGGGTGATCTTCAATGGGGTAGTGTTAGGTTTTTTTTAAGGGGGGATTGGGTGGGTTTTAGAGTAGGGGTGTGTGGGTGGTGGGTTGTAATGTTGGGGGGGTATTGTATTTTTTTTTTACAAGTAAAAGAGCTGATTACTTTGGGGCAATGCCCCGCAAAACGCCCTTTTAAGGGCTGGTAAAAGAGCTGATTACTTTGGGGCAATGCCCCGCAAAAGGCCCTTTTAAGGGCTATTTGTAATTTAGTGTAGGGTAGGGAATTTTATTATTTTGGGGGGCTTTTTTATTTTATTAGGGGGATTAGATTAGGTGTAATTAGTTTAAAATATTGTAATTTATTTTTTATTTTCTGTAATTTAGTGTTTTTTTTCTCGTAATTTAGTTTATTTAATGTAATTGTATTTAATTGTAGGTAGTTTAGGTAATTAATTTAATTATAGAGTAGTGTTAGGTGTAATTGTAACATAGGTTAGGGTTTATTTTACAGGTAATTTTGTATTTATTTTAGCTAGTTAGCTATTAAATAATTAATAACTATTTAATAACTATTGTACCTAGTTAAATGTTGGCGATGTTAGGGACGGCAGATTAGGGGTTCATAGGTATAATGTAGGTGGCGGCGGTGTCCGGAGCGGCAGATTAGGGGTTAATAATATAATGCAGGTGGCGAATATGTTGGGGCGGCAGATTAGGGGTTAATAAGTGTAAGGTTAGGGTTGTTTAGACTCAGGGTTCATGTTAGGGTGTTAGGTGTAGATTAGAAAGTATTTTCCCATAGGAAACAATTGGGCTGCGTTAGGAGCTGAACGCTGCTTTTTTGCAGGTGTTAGGTTTTTTTCAGCCGTCTCAGCCCCATTGTTTCCTACGTGGAGATTGTGCACGAGCACGTTTTAGCCATCTTAACGCTACTGTAAGCAACGTTGGTATTACAGTGAGAAGTGGCGCTAAATTTGCTCAACGCTCACTTTTCTGAGGCTAACGCAGTCATTCAGAAAACTTGTAATACCAGCGTTGTTTAAAGTGAGCGCTGGAAAAAAAAGGCTTGTTAGCAACGCAAGTTTTTACCGACAAAACTCATAATCTAGCAGATTAATAGTAATTAAAAATAATTACAGATACTGTTATATATATATTTATAAATATGAAATGAAGGATAACTGTAACTGTCCATGTATATATACTATGTAGATATAAACTGGTATAGAAATGAACAAAGTCCAGTAAAGGTGAAAAACTCTGTGGAAGAGACGCTCCCAAGCTGTATTAATGTTAAAAGCTTTAAAACACTTGCTATGATTAAGGCCCCTGGCCGAAACATGTTAGCGGACTCATCGTTATGATTGTACTTGTGACGCTTCATGGAGTGTTTTTTACTCATGTTATAATAAAGACTTTTGCTTTTATTTAAAGACCGCTGCTAGCAACTTTTTTCTGCTTTACTATTTATAAATATGAATATATATATATATATATATATATATATATATATATAATATTGATTATTTAGAATTTTTGAGTACATCTATAATAATTATTTACATTAATTATTAATATTTGTCAATATTTTATATTTTAGAAATACATAGCGTGCCTTAAGATAACTCATGTCGGGTTAGCATACATGAAGAATTAGTGTACGCCTGTCGGGTTTGCGCACATAAAAAAAATTAACAGCCTCCAACTTACGCAAATACAAACGCAGGGTTGCAATTAGATATATGTATGTATTACTATATATTTATATGTGTATATATGTCTGCAAATATATAAACATATAAATACATATATACATATGTATGGAAATACATGTATGTATATTTATACACAATAGAAAAAGTGAGGGTGTAATATACTCCAATATGTAATCACACCCTTAGGGGGCGCCTCCTGTAACATATACACATATAATATCATATAATCATACAACATAATTGTAGGACTATAATAATACCAAAGAAGAGGAACATAAAAGTGTACCAAAATCAGTCCAAAATAGATGGTGATAATAAAGTCCCAAAAAGTAATAAGTCCAAACACAGTAGGCAGCTCTCAGTCGTAGGATGGTCTTCCTGGTAGATGGATAACTGAAAAAAGAGAGAACACAGAGGCGCCAAACATGGCTTAGTACAGCCAGAAACCAAAATCTGCAATCCACACAAATGACAATTGGATACTCACAAAGGGGACGCACCCTTTGGTGCTATTGGGACAGACTGGAGCCTCTCAGTGGTCCAGCTCACTGGTGAACATCAGGAGTCAATCGGAGCCCTTGGTGATAGTTGTTATCAGATTCCTACATCAGACTCTATGCTACAGATCTCTCTGTCCAGGGAGAGTAAGAGAAGAAAGTCACTGGGTTCTGCTTTGTCGGACAGCCAGGTAAAATGTAATAAGTGCCATGTAATAAGGGGAGCAACAAAAAAACATGTGGCACAGTTTTCATTCTAACATAGGTTCCGAATGCATCACGTAAATGGTCACAAAAAACAGATATCACTTGCACAAAACTGATAGTGCACTATTTGTAATTTAGCCCTAAATTGTTTAACTCTGGTACTTTACTTTTTTAAATCACTAGGTGATGAGTGGAAGACAGCCTTTCATTCTAGGTTTGGACATTTTGAATACCTTGTGATGCCCTATGGTTTATGCAATGCCCCTGCCACCTTCCAAAGATAAATAAACAACAGCATTTTTGTTGTTGTTTATTTAGATGACATTTTAATTTATTCCACATCATCAGACAAACATGAAGAACATGTACGTACAGTATTGTCACTCCTCCGAAAATATTGCCTATATGTAAAGCTAGAAAAATGCGCTTTTCATGTTACCACTGTCAAGTTCTTGGGTTATGTATTATGCCATGGTAAATTGGAGATGGATCCCGATAAGATTAAATCCATAATAACCTGGCCTGTTACTTCAACAAAAAAGGGTGTACAGTGCTTTCTAAGATTCTGTAGTTTTTACCGGAAATCCATACAAGATTTTTCAAAATTAGCTCAGCCCATTACAGTATTAACCAAAAAATACACCAAATTCTTTTGGTCACCACAGGCACAAAGGGCATTTGAAGAATTAAAGAAGTTATTCACCTCTGCCCCTATACTAATATTACCCATGGTCAATCAACCCTATTTCCTGGAGGTTGATGCTTCTGAAACAGTTGTTGGAGCAAATAGCAATATTATCACAATGTGCTGGTCCAAAGAATTTAATACATCCTGGGCATATTTATCTCGCTTCTTATCTTCAGCAGAAAGAAATCATTATGTTGGAGATAAAGAGTTATTGGCAATAAAATTGGCGCTAGAAGAATGGAGACATTTATTGGAAGGTACCAGTCATCAACTAACCATTTATACAGATCATAAGAATCTGGAATATTTACAGTCTGCACGAAGATTAAAACCCAGGCAAGCAAGGTGGGCTCTGTTCTTTAGTCGTTTTTCTCTAATCAGAACTTACAGACCTGGTTCACGCAATGGTAAGGCAAATGCACTATCCCGTATGATTGATAATAGTCCCAGGAACACAGAAATCTCTAAACCTATCTTACAGAAAGAATGCTTTTTAGCAACCTCTACTAATGTATGGGAAAACATCATGTGCTATAATGATAACCACAATGTACCAAATACTATTCCTCCTCTGCGACTACAACATGGTGTTTACCCATATAAGGATAAGATATACGTTCCTCCAAAAACTATCCCAGAAGTTCTACAATACAATCACCACACCCCTTTAGGTGGTCACAGTGGGGTCAAGAAGACAAAAGATGGGGGCGGGGCCAACCACGAAGGAGACCAGACGTGTTCTTATACAGCTCCTGGTTTCAAGCTTTAATTTTAAGGATTTCCTACATAATTATTGGTTTTAAATCACTCTGTTCATGGATGAGCTTTGAGACATTCTCTTACTACCCAAAATAAGTCCAAAATTGCACCACTTCGGGAGATATCAAGAATAATTACGCTGTAGAGTGCAGCCACAGGGTGAGAACTACCACGCTTCATCTTAGATCTCTTCAGCTACGGTAAACCAGCCATACTAGCTAAAGACTATACATTCTGCTGCTGCTTTAATATGGGGGATTCCTACTACGAAATAAGGGCTCTCTTGGCAGATTTGGATCGGCGCATGACATGCCAGTTTCATGACCTTAAGTCTGAGTTACAGCGCGGCCCTGCAAATGGGGAAGAGGCGCCAACAACTATGGTGGAGCGAGCGGATTTTACAGCTCATTGGCCGATGCCCACTGCTCAATCTTCTGTGCAGCTAAGTGCTGTTACCACTGAGATACACAGTTTGCATATACCCTACTTTCCCTTAGCCTCCCGTATATCGGGAGATCTACTCGTTGCTGAGGACTCAGCGGAGAATCGACTGCCAGTAAATAATGTGGCCAGATGGGACAACCGGCTCCCAGTGAACTCAGGTCAGCGATTATGCTGCTCTCTATACTTTTATGTGCTCACAGCTGACTCTGTGCCTAACATGCTAGAACACCGAGAACACCGGATGTGCTGTAACTTTGAAGATTTCGCTAACAGCATTGAAATTGTAATGAGAGAAGGCCATAACAGTACAACCAAGATGGCGGTAAGCACGAGGGAAACTCTCCCATATGACACTGCATCTGATAGAGCAAGTTGTACCAAGCCCAAGAGAGTACCTAGTTTGGAATTAATAAAACTGAGACTTTCCTCCCCCACTAGAGCGTCCCTGATCTCTGGGACTCAGCTTGGATTTTGTACCGCTAATGGAGATATGCAGTATGCGGAGTGTTTGTCAGCAGATGCCCGGTTTGGAAAGGCCAACCACCTGTTGCCGCTAGCTCACACACAGATCTCTCCTATCTCGCAGATGAGTGGCTGCGGTGAAGGTTATTTTGAGATGGCCCGCTCCGGTCTGCGACAGGGAACCAAACAGCTACACTTAGTTATGCTTGCTGGAAACCTTCGGAACCTTTTTGATCCAGGCGGCTAATATTACATCTTTTCCCCCTACCGCACAGCCATAACTAGTGGCGTCAGTGTAGCTATCAGTGAACTTTTGCACGCATTGAATGAGATGCGGTGTGGACTGTATAGGGACTGTTTAAACCTTAAAGCTCTCTTGCCAATGAACTTTCATTTATCTCACACACAGTTCGTGTCTGCATAATCTAGCTGGCAGAATATGCACTTTGGAATTTCTAGTACGCAGTTAAGGGGTAACTCATTCTTCGGATAATTACTTTTGGGCCTGAAAGTTGAGAACTTGTTGTTTTAGATAATATAATATTGCCCTTATGTTGCTGACCGCATGGCAGCTGTCCCTATAATTTGCAATGTTAAGCTGACCATATTTTAGACCTGCTAACAGAACTATAGTGCTCTTGCTGTCCATTCATATAAATGTATGCTTCAATACTTTGCGTTTTTATCTCCATAATCCTGCTGGTTTTAAAGAACATAATTCTCTGCAGTTTTTTTTCAGGAGAATGTCAGTCTGTATACCTACTAGTTTACAGTGGCTTATTTTCTTCATCCGATTAACTTGTGAAAGTTTTTAGCTAGGGTTTATACCCCACTGAAGAAATATATGATCTAGTTAATATTTATTTACGTTAGCATAGGCTGTAGCCTCGTTGTATTATCTAAACTGGTGTGTTCTTATAGGCAGAGGTTTTGTTTGCTAAAACTAAAATTACTTATTTCCCTATAAGTTCATTCAACAGGAGATGTCCCCTGCAGGTTTGCTCATATTATATGTTTTAATTAGGTATACAACTTTCAGAGATGCTACAGGGTAAAACTCCGGTATTTGCCTTATATGTTGATAATTGAACATCTTGTACCCAATATGCCTAATGATGTTAAATTCTCTGTTTGATCCCGCGGGTTCATTCTTTAGCTAAATGTCTATCTGCTATTGCATTAAGTATGTTTATTTACTATCTAGCTATTGTCCTGAGGCCTATGTCTCCCTAATCAGGGCACCTTACTTTTGTATTAGACTTGATGGTCAAACTAATCCTCTAGCTAATGTTATTCATCAAAAGTTTCTGGTGGTTATAACGCTGTTTTACATCAATGGCAATCCCATCCATATGACTCGTATCAATGTTCTCTTTTATTTACTAATATGATACTGTATGTGAATTATATGTCATGTAACCCCTTAACTGTCACATACTCTTATGTTTTTTAATGTTCAAGCACAGGATAACCGCTTATAGTGTAAGTCTCAGAGAGATACATGTTCGCTACTCTAAATACCATAATTATGATGGTGCTACAGTTGTTAACTTACTATAGGACCTGTTTCTGATATTACACCTGCTTCTAAACCTAGTTTTATGTTTAAGCTTGCCTTATTCTTTGTATGGTGTTATATAGACTTAATTCTATTCTTGGACTTACAGGTAACTGTTCATGCTGGCTAATTGATATGTAGTTCCTTTACTATCTGTTTTTTTTTCATGGTTTCCTCATGTTTTCTAAGTCTTAGATATGCTTAAAATATTTTTCAAATGTACTAAGATAGATGGAGTGTTTGCTACACGACACCACATAAGTCTTGACATATGCCAATAACTAGATATTTATGCCCAAGACAATAGCTACTAGCCCAGACAATAAAGCATCTGCTTTATCTCATATAGGCACATAAATTCTGCAACTTAAAACAACCCTTCTGCAAACCATCTACTCCTTAGCCTATATGTAACTACAGGAAACTTTAGCAACTTCCCCACTTAGCTCCATATATATTGTAAGGTACATTGACAATATTTAAACTCCAATAACATAAGATCTTTACGATCAGGCACTTTTAAGTCCACTCTAGATACCCCATGTTACTTACATTTATACTTGACTCCGCCCCCCCACCTCCCTTCCCTATGCGTATAGCGGTGCTTACCCGCTGAATATCCCCCCCCCCCCTCCCCCCCATATAGCTCGGCCCAAGAGTGGCTGAAACTCATGTCGAATCTCCACAGGCTGATATGTTGGTCCTAGTTAAAATATTATTAGAATGTGGAGCTCATACGCTGATATTATAAAATGAAGTTCTATTTCTTCTCGCCTAAGGTATTGTCTATTTTCATATCCAGATTTGAAATATATATGCATATTGCTTACTTAATAATATCTCTATATAGACAATGTATTTCTTTGTTGTAACTTTGGCATCAGGGCGAGTTCGTGTTTTAATGATATATGCTTTAACTTCAATAAAAAAACTATTTTCAAAAAAAAAGAAGACAAAAGACCTTGTTTGTCGTAAGTTCTGGTGGCCTACACTTTCCAAGGATGTAATCTCCTATGTATTTGCCTGCCCTATATGTGCCAGAGCTAAGAGTCCCCACAAAAAACCTTCAGGACTTCTAAGACCATTGCCTGTTCCTAGTAAACCCTGGGACGATATATCCATGGATTTTATCATAGAACTTCCTAAGGCACAAGGATATAATACCATTGTCATCATCGTAGATCAGTTTAGCAAAATGGCACATTTCATTCCCACTAAAGGACTTCCTACAGCTAGTCAAACTGCTACTTAATTCATCAATAAAATCTTCCAACTGCATGGGATACCAGAATCCATCGTCTCAGATAGTGGTATGAAATTTACCTCCAGATTTTGGACCTCATTCTGCCAAGGATTACATATTCAAAGATCTTTATCTACAGCCGTCCACCCACAATCGAACTGACAAACAGAACGTACAAATAAAACTTTAGAGCAATATTTACAATGTTTTGTTTCACATCTTCAAGATGACTGGAATCAATTGTTAGCCCTAGCTAATTTTGCCTACAACAATCAGATACACTCTTCCATCGCTACTTCTCCATTCTTTGCTAATTATGAATATCATCCTGTGATGTTACCTGGATCCCCCATAATCACTCCTGTTACTGAGGCTGATAAACAAATTGATTCTCTGATCACAAATTTAAAGGTTATTAGAAAAACTTTACTTAAATCTCAAGAGAGTTTCAAACATTATGCAGATTGTCACCGTAATCCTGCTCCAATATATAAAATAGGTGACAAGGTATGGTTATTAACTGTAAATCTAAAGATACAATGCCCTTCTAAGAAACTCGGCCCTTGATTCATTGTACCTTTTGAAATAATCAGAATCATCTCACCTAATGCTGTTAAGCTACATCTTCCAAATAGTTACAAAATACACCCAGTATTTCATACTTCGTAATTGAAAGCAGCATTCATTGATGTAGATATTATCCTGAGGAGAGATCTTGGGTGGCTGAAAATGCTCCCATATGTGTCTGATCCTTTCATAGGAAATACCTTAGGAGGGGGCACTGTAATGATGCAGCTGGTCTTACCGCTATCACTCCGCTGCAGAAGGATTTCTCAGGGAGAAGATAGCACAGAGATTAGTGTGACTCCCTCAACATGGCGGCCACCATGCTTCCCAACTGTTACAATGTTTGTGATCATGAGGTCAGCACAACATCATGTGACCACGCCCCCTTCAGTAAAACACTCCCTGTCAGCTGTCAGTATGCATATTCAGTAAGGAAGAAGTATATGCACACACCTCCTGCCAGCTGTCAGTCGTCATTATCATGCCCCTATAAAGCACTGCCTTACACACTACTCAGTACTCAGTTATTGAGTGAGTATCCTTGTGAACAGTACTCTGCTTTTGGTTGCTCTGTATCCTGATTTTGACCCTTTGCCTGATTAACTACTTGTGAACCTTTGCTACCTGCCTTGACCCTTTGCCTGATTAACCACTTGTGAACCTTTGCTGCCTGCCTTGACCCTTTGCCTGATTAACCTCTTGTGAACCTTTGCTGCATGCCCTTTTGCCTGTTTAACCGATTAAGAACCTTGCTGGCTGCACCAACCTTGGCTTGTATACTGGACTTTTGGATTACCCGTATTCTGCTGTGAATTGTGCATGCATATCCTGTTACAGAATCAAGCTCACTTATCACTATTATTGTGTGAACTATTATCATTGCTGAAGCTGGGCTTACTGCTACTACACTAATCATGTAACTGGAGGCAAGTACCTTCTTTCGGCTAGATTACGAGTTTTGCGGTAAGAGCGGCTCGGTGCTAACTTGCAAGTTATTGCCACCGCTCACCTCCCTATAACGCTGCTATTACAGGTTTTTTAAACCCGGCGTTAGCAGGCAATATAGCAGCGTTTAGCAAAATTGAGCTCCATACCACACTCAAATACCAGCGCTGCTTTGAGCTGGTTTTACGTGTTCGTGCACAATTTCCCCATAGACATCAATGGGGAGAGCCGGCTAAAAAAAAGTCTAACACCTGCAATAAAGTAGCATAAAGCTCCGTAACGCTGCCTCATTGATTCCTATGGGGAAAGAAAAGTTATGTTTACACCTAACACCCTAACATAAACCCTGAGTCTAAACACCCCTAATCTGCCGCCCCCGACATCGCCGACACCTAACTACACTTATTAACCCCTAATCTGCTGCCCCCAATGTCGTCGCCACCTACATTACAGTTATTAACCTCTAATCTGCCGCCCCTAACATCGCCGCCACCTACATTACACTTATTAACCCCTAATCTGCCGCCCCCAACGTCGCCGCCACTATACTAAAGTTATAAACCTCTCAACCTAACCCTAAGTGTAACCCTAACACCCACTAACTTTAATATAATTAAAATAAATATAAATAAAAATTACTATCATTAACTAAATAATTCCTATTTAAAACTACTACTACTACTAAAAAATAAATTATTACACCTAATCTAATAGCCCTATCAAAATAAAAAAGCCCCCCCAAAATAAAAAAAAACCCTAGCCTACAATAAACTACAATAAACCTTTTGCGGGGCATTGCCCCAAATAAATCAGCTCTTTTACCTGTAAAAAAAAATAATACAAACAACCCCCCAACAGTAAAACCCACCACCCACACAACCAAACCCCCCAAATAAAATCCTATCTAAAAAAAACTAAGCTCCCCATTGCCCTGAAAAGGGCATTTAGCTCACAACCAAACCCTAAGCTAAAAATAAAATCCACCCAATAAACCCTTAAAAAGACCTAACACTATCCCCCGAAGATCCACTTACAGTTTTCGAAGACCGGACATTCATCCTCAATGAAGCAGCAGAAGTCCTCAGCGAAGCTAGCAGAAGTCTCGTTTTTTAAGGGTTTATTGGGTGGGTTTTATTTCTAACTTAGGGTCTGGGTAGAAAAAGAGCTAAATGTCCTTTTAAGGGCAATGCCCATACAAATGCCCTTTTTAGGGCAATGGGGAGCTTAGGTTTTTTAGATAGGATTTTGTTTGGGGGGTTTGGTTGTGTGGGTGGTGGGTTTTACTGTTGGGGGTTGTTTGTATTATTTTTTTACAGGTAAAAGAGTAAAATTTCTTTGGGGCAATGCCCTGCAAAAGGCCCTTTTAAGGGCCATTGGTAGTTTATTTTAGGCTAGGGGTTTTTTATTTTGGGGGGGCTTTTTTATTTTGATAAGGCTATTAGATTAGGTGTAATTAGTTTACATATTTGATAATTTATTTTTTATTTTGTGTAATTTAGTTCATTGTATTTAATTAATGTAATTGATTTAATTGTAGTGTAAGGTTAGGTGTTAGTGTAAGACAGGTTTGGTTTTATTTTACAGGTAAATTTGTATTTATTTTAGCTAGGTAGTTAGTAAATAGTTAATAACTATTTACTAACTAGTCTACCTAGTTAAAATAAATACAAACTTGTCTGTGAAATAAAAATAAAACCTAAGCTAGCTACAATATAACTATTAGTTATATTGTAGCTAGCTTAGGGTTTATTTATAGGAATTATTTTGTTAATGATAGTAATTTTTATTTAGATTTATTTTAATTATGTTAAAGTTAGTGGGTGTTAGGGTTAGACTTAGGGTTAGGTTTAGGGGTGAATAACTTTAGTATAGTGGTGGCAATGTTAGGGACAGCAGACTAGGGTTTAATAACAGTAATGCAGGTTGCGGCGATGTTATGGACAGCAAATTAGGGGTTAATAACATTTAACTAGTGTTTACGATGCGGGAGTGCAGCGTTTTAGGGGTTAATATGTTTATTATAGTGGTGGCGATGTCCAGAGCGGCAGATTATGGGTTAATAATTTTATTTTAGTATTTGCGATGCGGGAGGGCCTCAGTTTAGGGGTTAATAGGTAGTTTATGGGTGTTAGTGTACTTTTTAGCACTTTAGTTATGAGTTTTATGTTACAGCTTTGTAGCATAAAAGCCATAACTACTGACTTTCAGTTTACGGTATGGATCTTGACTGTATAGGCTGTACCGCTCACTTTTTGGCCGGACAGCCAAACTCGTAATACCGGCGCTATGGAAGTCCCATTGAAAAAGGACTTTTTGAAAGCTGCTGTAGTTACGTTGTGTTACGGCCAAAAAAGTGTGCGGGACAGATATACCTGCAAGACTCGTAATACCGGCGGTAGTGAAAAAGAGCCATAACGCTGCTTTTTCACTTATACCGCAAAACTCGTAATCTAGCCGTTTGTTATTTTTGTGATATTTATACCACTTCCCAAGCTATTGGGGTCCCATCTGGTGTCTGATCCTGACAGGGTTAGAGTAATCAAAGGTAAATATAACATTTTAAACTTATAAATAGAAAAAGTTTATAAGTATCTGTGAGAATCTCATTCAGTGCACAGCTTGCTATATGTTTGCATCAGTAGAGCAACCACTAAAGGGAATCATATCTCTGTGTCAAAAATAAGCATATTGCTTCTCTAGAAGCTCGTATTAGAGTACTGGAGGAACAAATTGCAACACTACGGGATTTTCAAAAACTTGAAAGGGAAAGGGATATGACTGAATAGGCTATTCGTGGTTCTAGCAGTGGGGATGGAGTTGAGTCAGAGGGGATACTCAGGGAAGTAGCTGGGTAGAAGTGGAAGTAAAGTTCTGAACTGGTACACCAGAATAGGTTTAAACACCCTAACATAAACCCCAAGTCTAAACACCCCTAATCCGCCGCCCCCGACATCGCTGACACTAATAAAAGTTACTAACCCCTATTGCACCGCTCCCCGACATCGCCGACACTGATAAAAGTTATTAACCCCTATCCCACCACTACCCAACATCGCTGACACTAATAAAAGTAATTAACCCCTAACCTGCCGCTCTTCGACACTAAATATAATTATTAACCCCTATTTTGCAGCTCCTGCGCACCTAAATAAATCTATTAACCCCTAAACTGCCCCCCCCCCCCCCCCACATCGCTAAACACTAAATTAAACTATTTACCCCTAAACCTAACACCCCCCAAACTTTAAATTAAAATTACAATATAACTATCTTTAAATAAGTTTGAAGTTTAAACCAAACACTTCCGGTATCATGTCACATGTGACCTCTTATCGTATCATCACCATAGTGATGTGTGTAACAAATATTTTCAATCAAAAGAATATATTGTTTAGCTCAGAATAATGTAAAGTGACTCAGTGTGTATATAAGAATAAATATTAAGTTTACCTCACCAAATGGTGTCAAAATAATATGTCAGTAATTAGCCTAAATATATACATATACAAATGATAACTAAAAACATTAGCCAACCGGCAATTGTCAGAAAACATAAAAACATTAGTAATCGCGGGTAGTATCTACAGAGAACATAATGTTCATGTGCTATATTGTCTGTAAGGCAGATCTACATTAAGGGGACATCCGCCCCTTAAGGTTATAGCCATATCAAAAGTAACTATTGTACATCTATTAGATATTAACCATGAAACAATGTTGCACAGTATGGAATTGCCTTAAACACTTATGGATCACTAAACAAAACATAATCAAAATAAACATAATTAACAGTACGTTAATACGGTATCATGTTAACACATAGTTAATGCAATATAAAGTTTGCAAAAACCTTGTAGAGCAATAGTATGCCTGCAACTATGTGTGTTAATCTACCGATAGTTCTACCACATAATGATTTTAATTGGATGACATTAGCTTCACACTTAATGACATTTGTATTTTGTAATTGGTTCAGAGTGATTATGCAGACAAACACTTTGTGACAAGTGCATTGATAAAACAAACCCCATATTCAGATGCAAAAAGCTTTAGCCAAAATATGGCTAATATAATAGAGTAAAATAAAGTAAAATAAATCCTAGTTAGGGAGGTTGCCGTGTCAAATCCCAGAGAGAAATCAGAGATAATGGCAATGCAACAGGTAAATAAAATCTATCAAAATAGACAGAGGAAGCCCTAATCTAGGGTATTGCATCTATGTTTTATATGGATGTTTATAGAAAACAATGCCATTCTAGCATCACATTTAGACCATTGGGAGTCAAAGTGTCCAGTTTATGGATCCATCTGGATTCTAATTGGATCAGTTTTCTGTCCCTGTCTCCACCCTGTCTCAGAGGTAGTACATGATTGATTATCATGGTTTTTAATTGTGACACAGTGTGTCCCTTTTTCTTGCGACAGGTTGATCAGAAGATTCATTTT
Organism: Bombina bombina; assembly: GCF_027579735.1. Classification (NCBI taxonomy): domain Eukaryota; kingdom Metazoa; phylum Chordata; class Amphibia; order Anura; family Bombinatoridae; genus Bombina; species Bombina bombina. The sequence goes on from NC_069500.1 coordinate 309,911,296, forward strand.
TTATGGCTGCTCTTATGGCAGAGCAATGGTTAGCCATTCTTATCCTCAGGGTGTCACTGGTTTTACCTACATAATAAAGTCCACATACACAAATGATGATATATATTACATGTGTGGTAGTACATGTAACATGATGTTTTATCCAAAACTTTTTATTTGTGTGTGGGTGATGAAATGTTTTCTCAGGAATTAGACTGTAGCAGATGATACAACTTACACAGCGATAGCAGCCTGTTTTTTTTTTTTTTGATCTTTCAGATTGATACCTCTGCGGAAGCCTACTAATGGTGGGTCGAAGTCTCCAAATGGTAAAGTTTGGTCAGAATTTATAATGTCCCGATGTTTACGTAGAATGGAATTAACTAATTTCTTGTCTGGATTATAAATGGTGGTAAAGGTGAGTCGTTTGGTATCAACTTCAGTGGATATTAGCTTATTATCTAGTGCCTTCTTTTTGGATTCAAGCTTAAATGTAGAAGTTCACTGATCACATCAGGTGGCGGTCCAACATATGGGTATCTTGATAACTGTATCTGAACAGCGGCTAGAACTTCTTGATGTGGTATGCAAGTATACAGGCTGTTAACGTCTAATGTAACAAGAATGTCATTTTCAGTGATATGTTGAAGGTTACTCTAGAAATCAAATGTCCAACGTCTCGTACATAGGATGGCATTTGTAACACTAATGGTTGCAAGATGAAATCTATATATTGTGCTGTGGGCTGGAGTAGGGAGCCCCAAGCCGAAACTATGGGCCGTCCCGGTGGATTGAGAGCATCTTTATGGACTTTTGGCAATGTATATAAAATTGGTACAATAGAAAAGTCCACCGTTACAAAGGATTTCAATTCTTTACTGATGTAATCAAGCTCAAAGAATAGCAAATGGTCTGATCTATTTGATTCTTGAAGATTACAGTAGGATTAAGTTGTAACTTTTTGTATGTTGAAGTGTCACTCAATTGTCTGGTAATCTCATGTTTGTACTGGGTGTAGTCCAACACTCCTATGGCACCCCCTTATCAGCTTCACGTATCACAATGTTGGAATTATTTTTCAGTGAGTCTAGTGCCTGTTTTTCCTATTTTGAGGGGTTGTAGAATATTGGGCCACCATTCTGTGATATGGAATCATGCAGATCTTTAGTAATAAGACAAATATATGTCTTGATGCTATAATTATTGGAAGCAGGATCAATGGTGCTTTTAGATCTTAAAGGGTTATATCCTTGTTCATGCTGGGTTTTGAAAAAATCTTTCAGTTTTAAGGTTCTACAAGGTTTTTTCAAACTGAGTGTTATATTGCATTAACTATGTGTGTAACATGATACCGTATTAACGTACGTTTGAATATCTAATAGAGGTACAATTGTTACTTTTAATATGGCTATAACTTTAAGGGGCGGATGCCCCCGTAGTGTCGATCTGCTTTGCAGACATTATAGCACATGATCTAGTTTATGCACTCTGTAGATACTACCCACGATTACTAATGTTTTATGTTTTCCGACAATTGCCAGTTGGCTAATGTTTTTAGTTATCATTTGTATACAGGGAGTGCAGAATTATTAGGCAAATGAGTATTTTGACCACATCATCCTCATTATGCATGTTGTCTTACTCCAAACTGTATAGGCTCGAAAGCCTACTACCAATTAAGCATATTAGGTGATGTGCATCTCTGTAATGAGAAGGGGTGTGGTCTAATGACATCAACACCCTATATCAGGTGTGCATAATTATTAGGCAACTTCCTTTCCTTTGGCAAAATGGGTCAAAAGAAGGACTTGACAGGCTCATAAAAGTCAAAAATAGGGAGATATCTTGCAGAGGGATGCAGCACTCTTAAAATTGCAAAGCTTCTGAAGCGTGATCATCGAACAATCAAGCGTTTCATTCAAAATAGTCAACAGGGTCGCAAGAAGCGTGTGGAAAAACCAAGGAGCAAAATAACTGCCCATGAACTGAGAAAAGTCAAGCGTGCAGCTGCCAAGATGCCACTTGCCACCAGTTTGGCCATATTTCAGAGCTGCAACATCACTGGAGTGCCCAAAAGCACAAGGTGTGCAATACTCAGAGACATGGCCAAGGTAAGAAAGGCTGAAAGACGACCACCACTGAACAAGACACACAAGCTGAAACGTCAAGACTGGGCCAAGAAATATCTCAAGACTGATTTTTTTAAGGTTTTATGGACTGATGAAATGAGAGTGAGTCTTGATGGGCCAGATGGATGGGCCCGTGGCTGGATTGGTAAAGGGCAGAGAGCTCCAGTCCGACTCAGATGCCAGCAAGGTGGAGGTGGAGTACTGGTTTGGGCTGGTATCATCAAAGATGAGCTTGTGGGGCCTTTTCGGGTTGAGGATGGAGTCAAGCTCAACTCCCAGTCCTACTGCCAGTTTCTGGAAGACACCTTCTTCAAGCAGTGGTACAGGAAGAAGTCTGCATCCTTCAAGAAAAACATGATTTTCATGCAGGACAATGCTCCATCACACGCGTCCAAGTACTCCACAGCATGGCTGGCAAGAAAGGGTATAAAAGAAGAAAATCTAATGACATGGCCTCCTTGTTCACCTGATCTGAACCCGATTGAGAACCTGTGGTCCATCATCAAATGTGAGATTTACAAGGAGGGAAAACAGTACACCTCTCTGAACAGTGTCTGGGAGGCTGTGGTTGCTGCTGCACGCAATGTTGATGGTGAACAGATCAAAACACTGACAGAATCCATGGATGGCAAGCTTTTGAGTGTCCTTGCAAAGAAAGGTGGCTATATTGGTCACTGATTTGTTTTTGTTTTGTTTTTGAATGTCAGAAATGTATATTTGTGAATGTTGAGATGTTATATTGGTTTCACTGGTAAAAATAAATAATTGAAATGGGTATATATTTCTTTTTTGTTAGGTTGCCTAATAATTATGCACAGTAATAGTCACCTGCACACACAGATATCCCCCTAAAATAGCTATAACTAAAAACAAACTAACAACTACTTCCAAAAGTATTCAGCTTTGATATTAATGAGTTTTTTGGGTTCATTGAGAACATGGTTGTTGTTCAATAATAAAATTAATCCTCAAAAATACAACTTGCCTAATAATTCTGCACTCCCTGTATGTATATATTTAGGCTAATTATTGACATTATTTTGACAACATTTGGTGACGTAAACTTAATATTTATTCTTATATACACACTGAGTCACTTTACATTATTCTGTAGTCAGGATGATGTACACGATCGTTAGCTAAACGATATATTCTTTTGATTGTAAAGATTTGTTACACACATCACTATGGTGATGACACGATGAGAGGTCACATGTGAGATGATACCGGAAGTGTTTTTTTTTTTTTAATTTTCGCGGCTCACATACGGAATATGGGGTATGTTAAGTTTACTTTACACATTATTTGCAGATTTGATAATTTGTGTTATATATAGAGCATTGTTTGTCTGAGGAAGGGGTTAACGACCCCAAAACGTCACAAGAGTGTTTGAAAAATAATGGTCTTTTTGTTTTACAAATCCAGTGAGTGCTGCTTCCATTTTGACTACTGCGGGGCGATTTTGGATATATTTATATATATTTAAGGGCTCAAAATTTCCACTCGCCCATTAGCCATTGGCGTGTGGAAATTTAACGATGGCGAGTAAAAGTTAGTGAGTGAATGTTGAATCAACATTCATTCACTGTCCGAAGTCTGGTGGCACCTTGTAAGTAGCAAAGTTATCACACTGTATTTGCAAAATGTACACTCCTATTGTAGCACTGACAAACACGCATTTTGAGCTATGTGGTAAAACTATTATCTTAAAGAATATTATATATCCATCAAACAGCAAAGATAAGTTAGACCTCTAGGGCTGTAGGATCCCCATTTGTGCTTATATTGTTACTTCTGATAGGGTAAAAGAGGGAGAGAGAGTGATCGCAGAGGAAAAGTGAAAGTGGAGAAGGAGATATAGTTAAGAGAGCTAGAAGGGAAAAAAAGAGTGAAGAGATATGAGAGAAGGAAAAGAAAGAGGGGAAAGAGAAGGAACGGGTTGAGAGCAGTGGCATATTTAGGTTTTGTGCTGCCCTAGGTACTCAAAATTCTGCTGCCCCCCCCCCACCACCACCACCAAAACAAAAAAGGTTTTAGGCCTGTTTTCCCCTTAATATTTTTTCGGGTCAGTGTGTAAAATGTTTCTTTTTTTTACAACAATTCAAAAGAAAATGGGCTAGCAATAGCAAAACACTTGCATACAGGTGGGTTGAATTGCATGTATCTCGTACCATTTTCTCCCTGAGAGAAGGCAGAGAAAAGAAGGGGAGGGGAGAAAAGGAAAGAAGGGAGGGAGAGAGAGAGAGAGAGAGAGAGAGAGAGAGAGAGAGAGAGAGAGTAGAGAAAAGTAGAGAGAGAGAGAGAGCGAGAGAAGAGAAAAGAGGGGAGGGAAAGAAGAGAGGGAATGAAAGGAATGAAAGGAGGGAGCAAGGGAGGGAGTTGAAAGAAAGAAGGGAGGGAGGGACAGAAATAAGGGAGGGAATACACTATGAAACAATCACTGCTCTTCACATGCAACAACATACAGTAATTACCATCATTCAAGTAATTAAACATTTTAAGTGTTCATTTACTATTTTCTCTGTGGGTTCCTGAATGCAGAGAAAGCTAGCTATTAGTAGCTAACATACATTAGCGCTGAGAGTTTGTGATTAGACATCACAAGCTGATCTAAGCAGTGTACAGACGCATCCAGTCTGTTAGTTAGTAAGACCTGCAATAAGCACTGCGCTCGCAGACCCACCACAGCTGACAAGGGGATGCAGCATATTGGCACAAGGTCTTCTCCTCCAACCTCACCTTGTAAGCATATTCCTAGGCAAGTTTCTCACCAAGAACGCTTCCACTGCAAAAATACTGGCAGCTCTAATTGAAGCAATGGTTTAAAGAAGCACTGCCTTTGAAGAGCGACCTTAATCAGCGCACGTGCCTTGTCTTCTCTGTAAAAGCCTGCCCCTTATTGCTCACTGTACTGTGTGCTGGCTTTTAAAGAGAAGATAGGGCAGATGTGCTGTCCCTCCCAAATCTGCTGCCCTAGGCACCAGCCTTGTTGGCCTAGGCCTTAATAGGCCCCTGGTTGAGAGAGAAGGGAGGTTTTAAAAAAGAGAGACCAAAGAGAGGAGGGAGTGGAGAAAGATAGTTAATAGAGAAGGGAGAGATGACGATTATTAAACAAACAAAAAAAATCTCCAGGTCTGCTATGACCTTGCATGACTGTCAGCACTCTCTGTATTCTCTCAGTTCAACAACTTCCTTTTTTTATCTAGCTCTTGTCTTCCACATAACCTCTAGTTGATGTTGCTAACTGCTATGCACTTATTTTTGTTAAAGTATTACTGTATGTAGGATTATTTAAAACAATATTAAAAATTACTGCAAAATAAAGTGTTTTACAATGGCTAAACATATGCAAAGAGGGGGTGGAGTAGTGGGTGTGGTAAGAACAGAAGTGGCGAGTAATGTTTTGGCCTGACTAGTAGCTTAGACCTTGAATTTTTGAGCCCTGTATATATATTAATATATATATATATATATTAGCTGGTATTACATGAGAGTGGGCTTCCATAGGCATCAGAACCTCGCAAAGTGAAGGGGTAAGTAGCGTAGCGATGGGCAGCATTTTAAAATATATATGTACTAGTGGTACAGCCTGTGTACACGGGCCATTTTCTGTAGTGCAGCGCTCCCACCCGCCCACGCTCCCGTCAGGTCCCTCTCCCTCCCGCCTTGCCATGCCCCCGCTGCTGCGTGCTCACACCCATGTACATGGTCCATTTTCTGTTGTGCAGCAGTCCCACCCGACCGTGCTAAATAAAATGTATTAACCCCTAATCCACCAACCCCCACATCGCAAAGTACATAATAAAGTTATTAACCCTTAATCTGCTATTCACCCACATCACAATCAACCTAATTATCGGCTAGATAACGAGTTTTGCGTTATGAGCAGCTCAGTGCTAACTTGCAAGTTATTTCCACTGCTCACCTCCCTATAGCACTGCTATTACAGGTTTGCAAAAACCTGGCGTTAGCAGGCAATATTGCAGCGTTGAGCAAAATTGAGCTCCAGACCGCACCCAAATACCAGCGCTGCTTTGAGCTGGTTTTACGTGCTCGTGCATGATTTCCCCATAGACATCAATGGGGAGAGCCGGCTAAAAATAAAGCCTAACACCTGCAATAAAGGAGAGTAAAGCTCCGTAACGCAGCCCATTGATTCCTATGGGGAAAGAAAAGTTATGTTTACACCGAACACCCTAACATAAACCCCCGAGTCTAAACACCCCTAATCTGTTGCCCCAACATCACTGATACCTACATTACACTTATTAACCCCTAATCTGCCGCCCCCAATGTCGCTGCCACCTACCTACACTTATTAAACCCTAATCTGCTGCCCCTAACATCGCCGCCACCTACATTACACTTATTAACTCTTAATCTTCTGCCCCCAACGTCGCTGCCACTATACTAAAGTTATTAACCCCTAAACCTAACCCTAAATCTAACCCTAATCCTAACACCCCTAACTTTAACATAATTAAAATAAATCTAAATAAAAATTACTATTAATACCTAAATAATTCCTATTTTAAACTAAATACTTACCTATAAAATAAACCCTAAGCTAGCTACAATATAACTAATAGTTACATTGTATCTATCTTAGGTTTTATTTTTATTTCACAGGTAAACTTGTATTTATTTTAACTAGGTAGACTAGTTAGTAAATAGTTATTAACTATTTACTAACTACCTAGCTAAAATAAATACAAATTTACCTGCAAAATAAAACTTAACCTGTCTTACACTAACACCTAACCTTACACTACAATTAAATAAATTACATTAATTAAATACAATTAAATAACATACAAAAAAACACTAAATTAAAACAAAATAAAAAACAAACAACCCCCCAACAGTAAAACCCACCACCCACACAACCAAACCCCCTAAAATAAAATCCTATCTAAAAAAACCTAAGCTCCCCCAATGCCCTGAAAAGGGCATTTGGATAGGCATTGGCTGTTCCAATCAACCAATAGAATGCGACCTCAACAGTAAAACCCACCACCCACACAACCAAACCCCCCCAAATAAAATCCTATCTAAAAAAACCTAAGCTCCCCATTGCCCTGAAAAGGGCATTTGGATGGGCATTGGCTGTTCCAATCAGCCAATAGAATGCAAGCTCAATCCTATTGGCTGATTGTATCAGCCAATAGGATTTTTTCACCTTTAATTCCGATTGGTTGATAGAATTCTATCAGCCAATTGGAATTCAAGGGATGCCATCTTGGATGACGTCCCATAAAGAAACCTTCATTCTTGAAGAGCCGTCGACAGAAGAGGATGCTCTGTGCCGGATGTCTTGAAGATGGAGCCGCTCGCGTCGGAAGGATGAAGATAGAAGATGCCGTCTGGATGAAGACTTCTGCCCGTCTGGAGGACCACTTCTTGCCGCTTGGATGAAGACTTCTCCCGGCTTCGTTGAGGTCTTCTTGCCGCTTGGATAAAGACTTCTCCCGGCTTCGTTGAGAATGGATGTCCGGTCTTCAAAAACTGTAAGTGGATCTTCGGGGGTTAGTGTTTTTTTAATGGTTTATTGGGTGGGTTTTATTTTTAGTTTAGGGTTTGGGCTGAAAAAGAGCTAAATGCCCTTTTTTTGTAATTGAGTTAATTGTATTTAATTCATGTAATTTATTTAATTGTAGTGTAAGGTTAGGTGTTAGTGTAAGACAGATTAGGTTTTATTTTACAGGTAAATTTGTATTTATTTTAGCTAGGTAGTTAGTAAATAGTTAATAACTATTTTACTAACTATTCTACCTAGTTAAAATAAATGCAAACTTAGCTGTGAAATAAAAATAAAACCTAAGATAGCTACAATATAACTATTAGTTATATTGTAGCTAGCTTAGGTTTTATTTTATAGGTATTTAGTTTTAAATATGAATTATTTAGGTATTAATTGTAATTTTTATTTAGATTTATATTAATTATGTTAAAATTAGTTGGTGTTAGGGTTAGGGTTAGACTTAGGGTTTGGTTTAGGGGTTAATAACTTTAGTATAGTGGAGGCGATTTTGGGGGCAACAGATTAGGGGTTAACAACAGTAATGTAGGTTGCGGCGATGTTAGAGACAGCAGATTAGGGGTTAATAATATTTAACTAGTGTTTACGATGCGGGAGTGCGGTGGTTTAGGGGTTAATATATGTATTATAGTGGCGGCGATGTCGGGAGTGGCAGATTAGGGGTTAATAATTTTATTTTAGTGTTTGCTATGGGGGAGGGCCTTGGTTTAGGGGTTAATAAGTAGTTTATAGGTGTTAGTGTACTTTTTAGCACTTTAGTTATGAGTTTTATGCTACAGCTTTGTAACATAAAAGCCATAACTACTGACTTTCAGTTTACGGTACGGATCTTGACGGTATAAGCTGTACCGCTCACTTTTTGGGCAGACAGGCAAACTCGTAATACCGGCGCTATGGAAGTCCCATTGAAAAAGGACTTTTTGAAAGCTTTGGAAGTTACATTGCGTTACGGCCAAAAAAGTGTGCGGGACAGATATACCTGCAAGAAAAAGAGCCATAACGCTGCTTTTTCACTCATAACTCAAAACTCGTAATCTAGCCAAAAGTGTTTAACCCCTAATCCGCCATTCACCCACATCGCAATCTACCTAATAAAGTGATAGTATATAGTCAATGTCATATGTTTTAATAAATTAGATTTTTTTTTAATGCCTCATGGTTTACTTGGAATTTTTTTATTTGTTTTTAAAAAGCAAACTCTTTCTGTTCATATCAAACAAGTCAGCTGACATTTTGCTTGACTAATTACTATAATAGAGTAATCTCTACCTAAAAGTCTTTGTTCCAAGAACTTAGATTGCTGTGTGCTTGTACAGGAAATTTGCCAGGGGTTAATAGTGTACAGTTTTGCTAAGGACAACAAAACTAAACTCTTATATTATTTTGAGCAGATCCTTTTTTTAATGGCGTCCCTTAGTTACTGAGTGCGTCGCTCATACTGAGGCATTAAAGGGACAGGAAACACCAACATTTTCATGATTTAGGTAGAATATACAATTTTAAACAACTTTCCAATTTTCTTCCATTATGAAATTTGCTTAGTTTTCTTATTATCCTTTGCTGAAAGAGCAGCATTGCACTAATGGCAGCTAGCCGAACACATCTAGTTAGCCAATCACAAAAGACATGCATCAATCAGCAGGCACCAATCAGCAGCTAGCTCCCACTAGAGTAGGATATGTGCATATTATTTTTCAACAAGCGATACCAAGAGAACAAAGCACATTTGAAAATAGAAGTGAATTTAAAAGTGTCTTAAAATTACATGCTCTATCTGAATCATGCAAGTTTAATTTTGACTTTCCTATCCCTTTAAACACCCAACTAAAGCTGCTGTATCTTTCAAACAATGTCTACAGTTATAGCCCATGTGGCTGTTCATTGGATGATGTGCACCCATCATCATGTAACACAGGAATATCACAGGTGCACAAATGTCCTCCGTGAATTATTTGCATCGCTTTTGTGAAGATCAAAATGCAGTGGGTCAAAATTCTAGTACAAAAATATTTTACCAAACCCTCACAGCAACAAGTCTCAAATAATTCACTTCATGTTAAATTCAATGGTAAATATACAGGCCCTGATAATCAAAAATTCTTCAGCTTGGAGAGAAATTGTAGCTCAAACCTCACAAGGGCTAAACTCACCGGGGGCCTGATATTTAAAACCTTGCCACTCAGAAGAGATATTCTAAGAAATCTTGCCAATATGGAAAGGGCTTTAAAAAAAAATCAGAAACACAAATGTTAACTTGAGACATGTCTGTTGCTGTTTGGTGTTTTTTATGTGAAACAGAGACTCCTACATTACAATACAAGGTCTAAAAAATCCCAAAGATTTTTCGTGATTTCTCTCCATGCCAGCGAGGGTTTGAATAGCAAAAGAAAAAGGGTGGAACTCTCCAGCACTGCAAGATCTCTCTCATTTCTGTATCTGAAGGAGAGACAAGCCTAGTACAATATAGCACAATGATATGAGAGTTTTGTTACATGTACACTTTGTGCATTGTATTTTATATTACTATACATCAGTGATGTGCAGTCACTAGAGGCAGGTGAGGCAGTGATTCACCTCTCATATGGGCAAAAATATTTTTTTTTTATTGGCTTTAAAAAAAAAATTGTAATTTTTTTTCCCAGCATTTTTTTTTCTCACAGCTATATGTTGTGCAATGAAGAGGCACAAGCAGGTCTGCCCACCATTACACAACATGCTGCACCATCTACTGGATGCAAGTGGTTAAGATCATTGCATGGCCCATTAACTGCTTATTTGAGGCAGTCCTTTTTGGGCTGAACCAATCCAGCGAGAGGCATTAGTAAGTGGAACATAGGGTTGGGGCTGGATGTTAAAACATATAAAATAAAACAAAAACGGAAAAAAACAACTTTCATATATTTTGTTGCTGTCCTGTGAAGCTGCCAGCTTTGCTAAAGTGAAAAAGAGAGTTCTGTTCTTCCCCTCTAAGTGCAGTGTAATGTGCCACTGTCACTTCCTGAATCCTTCCAGAGCAGGAGAGAGGCACAGAGAGCAGTGTTTAACCAACATCTTATTAAAGTAAGATTTTACTGATAGGGATTCTGTTAGTGAAAATGATCATTTAATGAATCTGGTTTAGTGTTTGTTTACTCTTTTACAGCAGGGTCGTTTTTGTATTTTGTTTACTCAAACTTTACACCCACTAATTTAGCAGCTTGCCTCTGTACTTCACACTAAATTATAGACTAATTTTCTGAACTCTCTGTAGCTCTGCTGTTTTATTACTTTAAAATGCAGTGGTCCCCCCCCCTTGTGTGTGTGTGTGTGTGTGTGTCTCTCTCTCTATCTATCCATCTCTCTCCTTATGTGTTGTTCTCCCCCATGGTCTCTTTCTCTCTCTGTCTCTCTTCCTCCCCCTCTGACTCTCATCCCTTATGTAATGAAATAATCTATAAGCATAATTTGTAGCATTAAAGTAAAAAGTATGTTTTAAACATATTTTAATGGGCATGGATTTCTAGATCTCATAATCAGAGCAAGCATTGTGTTATCTGGCAAGAGTTTCTGTTACAATCCTTTAAACTAAAATCAGTTGTTTACTAAGTTGACCAGTTTTCCAAGACACCATTTAAAGGGACATGAAACCCATATGAAACCCATATGCAAATTTAAATAACTTTCCAATTTACATCTAATATCTAATTTTCTTCATTATTTTGATGTCCTTTGTTGAAAATCATATCTAAATATGCTCAGTAGCTGCTGATTGGTGGCTGCACATAGATACCTCATGTGATTGGCTCACCCATGTGCATTGCTATTTCTTCAACAAAGGATATCTAAAGAATGAAGGCATATCCTGCCTCACCAGCCTCTGACGTCACTGCACGTCACTGCTATACATTCAGATTGCGTCCTTCCAGTATTATTGCATTTAAGCTTTGCACTTTCTCTTTTATATTTTAATACATTTAGATTTAGATCCAGCAGTGATTTTACAAATTCTGATTATGTTTTGAAAGTTTCTGTGTTACTTTAACAAATTAGGATAATGCTTTGTATATTTCTGTGTATCTTTTACAAATTACATTGCAATTTATATTTGCTACATTGTAAACTAAAACTGATAGTTTCAGAAAGTGTGATGGACAGGGCAGTTCCCAGGGTATGTCTGCCTTTTTACATAAAAGTTATATATACTAAAATATATGCAAACACAAGTTAAAGAGACATAATACTCATATGCTTAATCTCTTGAATGTGAGGCAGCATAAATAAATAAAAAGCCAAGATGGAAATATCACCTGACCATCTCTATGTGAAAAGGGAAGATATTTTACCTCAAAAAGTTGGAAGAAAAATAGTCAATCATTAACAGCAGTGCTGAGGTCCTGCATTGCTTTTCTATGATATCATGAGATTTCACTGAAATATTGTCTGATTTCATAGTAAACTTTCTAATATTGAATAGGAAAATAACATGACTACCTGCATATGCCAGATGCACACTACCTTACAAGTCCTGGGACTACCAAGTCTCTGAACAGTGATGTGTGAATTAGGAGGTAAAATATCTTCTTTTTTTACATAAGGATGCTCAGGTGATATTTTCTAGTTAACTTTTTACAGCTATGCTGCATTACTTTCAAATGCTTTGAAATGTGGGGCTCATTTACCTTTTAATTTGAAATTGATGCAAACTGAGCCTCTATATCAGCCCCAGATGTTCTCCAGGTACCTTCTAACTCCTATGTGAAAAATTTTATCCTAGAGAGCTTCATTACTTTCTATGGAAGACATTTCTTATCTTTCTGGGACTTCCAGGTACCACACTTTTTCTTAGAAAAGTCAGTGAGTTCAGCCTCTTTGAAGTCTGCACAATTATTTCTCACCAAACTAGAGAATGTTTGATTATATGGCCCATAGGCAGTAATTAAGTTTTATTTTCAATAAATAGAGGAAATGCAAAGTGCAATATAATTTGAAAGATATACAAATACAAATACAAAGCATGACCCTAATTTGTTAAAGTTACACAGAAATTGTGAAAGCATAAATACACTGCTGTATACAAAATAAAATACAAAAAGTGCAAAGTTTAAATGTAATAAAATGTAATCTGAAGTGTAAAGTACTATAGAATACAAAGCACAAAGTGTAAATACAGCATAACTATCATGTCACGCAATACTATATTGCACTGGGCTTGTCTCTCCTTCACATACAGAAATGCAGGGAACACCCCTTGGAGAGGTTAAGGAAAATCTTTCTTTTGAAAATTTCACTAGGAATCTTGCAGTTCTGGAAGATCATTTTAGATGCCTTGCTTTTGGCTACCAATGGTGAAAAAGCAGTTTATAAAGTGAAACATTGCACCCAGAAGGAAAACTATGGAAGTAAGAGGTTAATTTTTAAAGATTCATTCGCTGTTAATTTGCATAAACTCATTATCTGCTGTGCTAATCTGACTCTATAATAGATTTTACGCAGGAAGAGAACGAGAGGAATAGCATATTGTTTCATGTTATGATCTTTTTTGTTGTATTTTTAATATAGTTAGACGTTGACCTCATCCATAAGAATGGTATCCTTTCAAGTGATACAAAGATTTGCATTATGATTGACTGTGCTCTCAAAACAAATCAAATGACATAGAATATTTCAAATAATGCTTTAAAGGGACTCTGAACCCAAATGTTTTATTTCGTGATTCAGATAGAGCATGCAATTTTAAGCAACTTTCTAATTTACTCCTATTATCATTTTATTCGTTCTCTTGCTATCTTTATTTGAAAATGAAGGCATCTAAGCTTATTTATTAGTTCAGTACTATGGACAGCACTTTTTTATTGGTGGATGAATTTATCCACCAATCAGCAAGAACAACCCAGGTTGTTCACCAAAAATGGGCCGGCATCTAAATTTACATTCCTGCATTTCAAATAAAGATACAAAGAGATTGAAGACAATTTGATAATAGGAGTCAATTAAAAAGTTGCTTAAAATGTTATGCTCTATCTGAATCACAAAAGAAAAAAATTGGGTTCAGTGTCCCTTTAAGCTGTAGCTGACAGATTGGCATGGAAATTATTTCAGTTTGAAACGTAGACAAGAAATGGAGTATGCATTAAGGAAAACTGCTGCATCATCAGATTTTCAATAATATATTGTATACAGTTAAAGAGATACTAAACCCAAAAAAAATTTCTTTCATGATTAAGATAGAGCAGGCAATTTTAAGAAATTTTCTGATTTACTTGAGTAGCACTTGCTGATTGGTGGCTACCAATCATCAAGCGCTACCCAGGGTGCTGAAACAAAAATGAATCGGCTCCTAAGCTTAGATTCCTGTTTTCAAATAAAGATAGCAAGAAAATGAAGAAAAATTGATAATAGGAGTAAATTAGAAAGTTGCTTAAAATTGCATGCACTATCTAAATCTTGAAAGAAAAAAAATTAGGTTTAGTATCCCTTTAACGACCAGCATTGCATGGGGTACGGCGCTGGTCGTTAAGGGCTTAAGGAGACTATATACATGGTACTTCAGCTACCTGTCTGGTATTGATTCTGGCTTGTCAACTATCAGAATTAAGGTAGAACATCCAATAGAATTGGATCAGCCAATAGAATGCGAGCTCAATCCTATTGACTGATTGCATCAGCCAATAGGATATTTTCTACCTTAATTCCGATTGGCTGATAGAATTCTATCAGCCAATCGGAATTCAAAGGACGCCATCTTGGATGACATCATTTAAAGGAACCTTCATTCTTCAGTTGGACTTCGTTTGAAGAGGATGCTCTGCGTCGGATGTCTTGAAGATGGAGCCGCTCCGCGCCGGATGGATGAAGATAGAAGATGCCGCCTAGATGAAGACTTCTGCCCGTCTGGAGGACCTCTTCTTCCCGGCTTGGATGACGACTTCTGCCCGTCTGGAGGACCACTTCGCCCGGCTTCGTTGAGGACTTCGGCCCGGTTGGGTGAAGACTTCTCAAGGTAGGGTGATCTTCAAGGGGTTAGTGTTAGGTTTTATTAAGGGGGTATTGGGTGGGTTTTAGAGTAGGGTTGGGTGTGTGGGTGGTGGGTTTTAATGTTGGGGGAGGTATTGTACTTTTTTTTACAGGTAAAAGAACTGATTACTTTGGGGCAATGCCCCGCAAAAGGCCCTTTAAAGGGCTATTTGTAATTTAGTATAGGGTAGGGCTTTTTATTATTTTGGGGGGCTTTTTTATTTTATTAGGGGGATTAGATTAGGTGTAATTAGTTAATTAAAAACTTGTAATTATTTTATTATTTTCTGTAATTTAGTGGGGTTTTTTCGTACTTTAGATATTTTTTTTAAATTGTATTTAATTGTATTTAGTTTAGGTAATTAATTTAATTATAGTGTAGTGTTAGATGTAATTGTAACTTAGGTTAGGATTTATTTTATAGGTAAATTTGAATTTATTTTAACTAGGTAGCTATTAAATAGTTAATAACTATTTAATAACTATTCTACCTAGTTAAAATAAATACAAACTTGCCTGTAAAATAAAAATAAACCCTAAGCTAGCTACAATGTAACTATTAGTTATATTGTAGCTATCCTATGGTTTATTTTATAGGTAAGTATGTAGTTTTAAATAGGAATTATTTAGTTAATGATAGGAATATTTATTTAGATATATTTAAATTATATTTAAGTTAGGGGGGGCTAGGTTTAGAGTAAGACTTAGGTTTAGGGGTTAATACATTTAATATAGTGGCGGCGACGTTGGGGGAGGCAGATTAGGGGTTAATAAATATAGTTAGGTTGCGGCGACATTGGGGGCGGCAGATTAGGGGTTAATAAATGTAATGCAGGGTTCGGCGATGTTGGGGGCAGCAGATTAGGGGTTAATAAGTATAATGTAGGTGGCGGCGGTGTGCGGAGAGGCAGATTAGGGGTTAATAATATTATCCAGGTGTCGGCGATGTCGGGGGCAGAAGATTAGGGGTTAATAAGTGTAAGATTAGGGGTGTTTAGACTTGGGTTTATGTTAGGGTGTTAGGTGTAGACATATATGTATTTTCCCCATAGGAATCAATGGGGCTGTGTTAAGAGCTGAACGCTGCTTTTTTGCAGCCAGCTCTCCCCCATTGATTCCTATGGGGAAATCGTGCACGAGCACGTTTTACCAGCTCACCGCTAACGTAAGCAGCGCTGGTATTGAGGTGAGATGTGGAGCTAAATTTTGCTCTCCGCTCACTTTTCTGCGGCTAACGCCGGGTTTCTAAAAACCCGTAATACCAGCATTGTCTGTAGGTGAGGGGTGAGGGAAAACTGCTTGTTGCACCGCACCCCTGTTAACGCAAAACTCGGTGATTGTATCTTTGTTTCGTGACCTAAATTACTCCCATGTCTTTCTCTGTAGAGATTATCACAGGTAAGGAGAGCAGAAGTTAAAAGTAACTTTTATAGTGTAAGGTTAGGTTACCATAGCAACAAACTTGTTATGGTGCAATTTTTGAGAAATCCGACGTCAGATGGAAGCTTTTTTCATAGTGATTTTACTGATCTTAAAAAAGGCAGCTGTGTCTGCTGAAACCGGTTGAGCTATTTTATTCATACTTTGAGATTTTTATTGGATTTTTATTAAAGCTGAATATCACTGTTATCAATGGTTCTTGTGTTTTCTGAATAAAATATACGATTTCTTTAAAGGGATACTAAACCAAAATTTTTTCTTTCACGATTAAGATAGAGCGTGAAATTTTAAACAACTTTCTAATTTACTCCTATTATCAATTTTTCATTGTTCTCTTGCTATCTTTATTTGAAAATGATGGCATCTAAGCTAAGGAGCCAGTCAATTTTTGGTTTAATACTCTGGACAGCACTTGTTTAATGGTGGCTGACATTTAGCCACCAATCAGCAAGAACAACCAAGGTTGTGAACCAAAAATGGTCTGGCTTCTAAACTTACATTCTTGCTTTCAAATAAAGATAGTAAGAGAATGAAGAAAAATTGATTATAGGAGTAAATTAGAAAGTTGCTTAAAATTGCATGCTCTATCTGAATCATGAAAGAAAACAAATTTGGGTTCAGTGTCCCTTTAAGTACCCCTGTGAGTATGTTCCTTTTAGTGCAGGCTGTTTACTAAGCTATATTGCACTAGTGTTGGCCTTTTCTTGGATTGGAGAAAGAGGTTTGCCAAGTTAGGAAGATGCCTGTATTGATAATGACAATCACGACAATGGGAGCTTGACAAAAATTAATAGAATGTGATTGCTACACGCAATATCTAACTGTTGGGGTGCTGATCTCACGTTCCTTGAAAGTTCCCCTTAGCTGTACACAATATTACATGTTGAATACATATACATTTGTAACTATGTGCCCTATCCACTGCAGATGGACTATACAATAACGATGAATAGAGCTTTAATAATTTGATACCATGGGGATGATTTATCACGGCCCGAATTGGGCCGTATACCCCTGTTTCCGCACAAGCCTTGAGGCTCGCCGGAAACAGGAGTTAAGAAGCAGTGGTCTTAAGACCGCTGCTCCTTAACTCGTCCGCTGCCTCTGATGCTGCAGACATCAATCCGCCTGATCTCATATGATCGGGTTGATTGACAACCCCTGCTAGCGACTGATTGGCCGCAAATGTGCAGGGGGCGGAATTGCGCAAGCAGTTCACCAGAACTGCTTGTGCAATGATAAATGCCAACAGCGTATGCTGTCAGCATTTATTGATGTCTGGTGGACATGATCGCTACAGCGGATCATGTCCGCCAAACACTTGATAAATCGGCCCCCAAGTATGCAAACACACCTCTAAAATGTCTTATGGGGTTATTTCAGAGTGTCTTGCACATGTACAACATAATTGAATGTTTCCAAATAGTCTTGGAATACAGGTATGCCTCACTTTACAGTGCTTCGCTAATACAGTGCTTTGTGGAGCTGAAGTTTAACCTCCAAGGATTTTGAAACAGTGCTGTACTTATCGTGAGATTGCATGAAAAGTGACTGGCACTATTTTGTTATGTGCAGTTCACTCAATTTACAGCATTACAGGGCAATCTGTGTCTCAGTGTTACAGACTGGCAATTTTTTCTACAGTAATTCACCTAGATTACAAGTTTTGCGCTCTATCGGGTGCGTAAAGAACGCAAAAAAATTAGCGTTATCGCACTTTCCATAGCGCTGCCATTACAAGTTCATGAAAAACCTCCTTGTCCTGTTCATTATGGTGCGATAAGCTCCATACCGCACAAAAGCCAAGGGCTGAGTTTACGTGTTCGTGCACGCTTTCCCACATAGACATCAATGGGGAGAAAGTGTCAGAAAAAAACTAACACCTGCGATCGCGGAATGGAGATCGCCGTAATGCAACCCCATTGATGTCTATGGGGAAAAGAAACCTACGTTTAAACCTAACACCCTAACATAAACCCTTAGTCTAAACACCCCTAATCCGCCGCCCCTGACCTCACCGACACTAAATAAAATGATTAACCCCTAAACTGCTGCCACCCCGACATCGCTGACACTAAATAAAAATATGAACCCATAAACTGCCGCCACCCGACATCGCCGACACTAAATAATACTAATAAACTAAACCTATTAACCCCTAAACCACTGCACCCCCACATCGGTACTAAAAAAAAACTAAACTTATTAACCCTTAAACCGCCAGCCCCCCACATTGCAACACACTAAATTAAACTATTAAACCCTAAACCTAACACCCCCCTAATTTTAAATTAAACTTACAATATAACTATCTTTAAATAAACAAAAACTTACCTGTGAAATAAAAAAAAACTAAGTTTAAACTATAAATTAACTAACATTACTATTTTAAATAAATAAAATAAACAAAAACTAAAAAAACAAACATTACAAAAAATAATAAACACTAACATTACGAAAAAATAAAAAAATCTAAGATTACAAAAATAATAAACTAAATTATCCAAAATAATAAAAATTACACCTTATAGCCCTATAAAAATAAAAAAGCCCACCCAAAATAAAAAAAACCTAACAATTAACTACCAATAGCCCTTAAAAGGGCCTTTTTCCAGGGCCTTGCCCTAAGTTAAAAAGCTCTTTTACCTACAAAAAATGACAAAGTCCCCCCAACAGTAAAACCCCCCACCCAACCAACCCCACAAAATAAAAAACCTAAGTCTAAAAAAAAAGCTACCTATTGCTCCTAAATGGATATTTGTATGGGCATTGCCCTTAAAATGGCATTCAGCTCTTTTGCGGTCCATCCTTAATCTTAAAAAAAAAACACCCCAAAAAAAACAAAAAAAACTAACACTAACCCCAGAAAAATCTACTTACAGTTCCTGAAGTCTGTAAATCCATCTTCATCCAGGCGGCGACATCTTGATCAATCCAATTTGAACAGCCAATAGGATTTCAGTAGCTCTCATCCTATTGGCTGATTTGAAAACGTCAGCCAATAGGAATGCAAGGTACCCATATTTAAACAGGTACCTTGCATTCAAGCTTCAGTGTACGGCGATGACCTATGAAGATGATCCTCCACTCGGAAAAGATGATCCTCCGCCGGAAAAGATGCTCCACCGCCTCCACAGCTCCGCGCACCGGGATGAAGATAGAAGATGGCCTCTGCAATGGATCATGATGTCGCCGCCTGGATGAAGATGGATGTCCGGACTTCAGGAACCATGAGTAAATTTCCTGGGATTAGTTTTAGGTTGTTTTTTTTGGGGGGGTGTTTTTTTTTTTTAAGATTATGGATTGGCAGTAAAAGAGTTGTATGGGGTGTTTTTATTTTGGGGGGCTTTATTATTTTTAGAGGGCTATAAGATTAGGTGTAATTTTTATTATTTTGGATAATTTTGTTTATTATTTTTTGTAATCTTAGATTTTTTTTATTTTTATTCGTAGTGTTAGGATTTTATAATATTGTAATGTTAGGTTTTTTTATTTTTAATCGTAGTGTTAGGATTTTATAATTTTGTAATGTTAGGTTTTTTTTAATTTTCGTTTCTTTCATTTATTTAAAATAGTTATGTTAGTTTAGTTTATAGTTTAAACTTAGGTTTTTTAATTTCACAGGTAAGTTTTTATTTATTTAAAGATAGTTATATTGTAAGTTTAATTTAAAGTTAGGGGAGTGTTAGGTTTAGGGGTAATAGTTTAATTTAGTGTGTTGTGATATGGGGGGCCGGCAGTTTGGGGGTTAATAGGTTTAGTTTATTAGTAGCGATGTGGGGGACCTGGCGGTTTAGGGGTTAATAGTTTTATTATAGTGTTGGCAATGTGGGGGACTAGCTGTTTATGGGTTACTAGATTTATTTAGTGTTGGCAATGTGGGTGGGCGGCGGTTTAGGGGTTAATAAGTTTACTATAGTATTTGCGATGTGAAGGATGGCGGTTTAGGGGTTAATCGGTAGTTTATGGGTGTTAGTGTACTTTGTAACATTTTAGTTATTAGTTTTGTGACTACTGGTCTCAGATCGCGGGATGGCTTGCGGCGGTATAGACCATAACGCTAGCATTATAGCCTGTGCGAACAACTGGTAATATGGCGCTATGGAAAATCCTGCACTCTAACGTCATATTTTGAGTGCGGAATGTATGTTGCGTTACAGGCTAAAACGCTTGCAGTATAGCTATACTGCCGCGACTTGTAATACGGGAGACCTGTCATTCCGCGGGCAATGGCCAATGTTTCAGCGGTATAGCCGTACTGCACCATACCGCAAAACTTGTAATCTAGGTGAAAGTCACTATTTTACAGGTACAGTTTTTATTGAATACTGTGCTTTGCTACTGTTAAACTAAACTTAGAGCTATTGCACCCCTAATATGTGTTAGTTTAAATATGTTTTCCAGCTTTTAAACATACTGGCAAGTGAAAATAAAGCTAAAACTTCCTTATTTCACTTTAAGGCGGTTTACACTTTACAGCGGCGCTCTGGTCCCTAACTCGCTCTATGAGTGAGGTATACCTGTACTTGTAAAGATTTCCAAAAGGCTATCTTAGAGCTTTATCAAGTGCCTTTGGTGTTGAATTAGAAAAAACTAAAATGGTCTCGAAAACTAGAATCCGTAAAATGGATTGTAAACTTTTTGGCTACATGTTAAAAAAAGGGCTTTCCTTGGTAAGCTGAAAACCTAATTGTGGATGTTGAAAATAGCTGAAAATGCAATATTCTGCCTGCATCTGACTGTGTCTCGCTAAATGAGGACAACTTTGTAGAAATTGTGTTACAGAGGATACTCTCGCTCTCAATCTCATTACAGCGCCAGCAAGTTGTCTGCAACTACCATCATTGAAAAATCTGTTTGCAACTGTCCGAAGAGTCAGTATTTTAGGATTATTAGATAAATAGTGATTATAACATATAGCACAGTGTCTTCAGAAAGTCCAAAATGACCTCACAATAAGATCAGGAATATAAGGGATGCATCTACTCATTTTTAGCAGCTAAATCTATGCAGAACATGCAGCTAGTGCAGAATCCACATAAAGTAAATAGAAGGGTCTCATAAAATCAGAGATTATGCATAGATGTAGAGCAGCTCACAATATTGTGATTGAATATGTCCAATTATGAAAGACACCCATAATAAATCTTTTTTGTCCTACAACAATTTTTAAAAACTTTATTATGCTAACATTTTGCACTCATTTGTGCCCCCATTTTGCCATGTTTGGCTGATAATTTGTTAAGTGTAAACATTATGCAAATTACATTTGTTAAAAAAATTAATCATCAGCAACTATGTAAACATTGTGAATCGGATATATAGAGGCGCTGATCTTGAATCTCGTGTATATGGACGTACACACTGAAGAAAGAAAAACTTGGCTTGTGATTTGCAGAAGTTAACAACAAATTAATGTGCAGTATACTCACTCCGAAAAATTCAGAGTTCAGCTTCTTCAAGAGGTTTTTCTGTCTCAACTTTCCCAATTTCCACACTGTATTTGTGTCTGTGGATAATGAAAATTGCACTGCAGGTAATTGAATCTTTTGCTTGATAAAAAGTGCAATATACTCACTCCGATAAATTTCGGAATCCGGCTCCTCAGAATATGTTGTGTAGTTTGAAAATACTTCCAAAAAGGCAGCAGAAATACTTGTTGTGGTAAAAAACAAATATTTATTAAAACATAATAAAATGCTCTTATTAAAATGCTTTAATAACAGCACTTCCAATTATTTTTACTGCTCTTGAAAAAGACGATATTGTCGTTGAAACGCGTAGAGCCAAGATAAACAAGAGCATTTTATTATGTTTTAATAAATATTTGTTTTTTACCACAACAAGTATTTCTGCTGCCTTTTTGGAAGTATTTTCAAACTACACAACATATTCTGAGGAGCCGGATTCCGAAATTTATCGGAGTGAGTATATTGCACTTTTTATCAAGCAAAAGATTCAATTACCTGCAGTGCAATTTTCATTATCCACAGACACAAATACAGTGTGGAAATTGGGAAAGTTGAGACAGAAAAACCTCTTGAAGAAGCTGAACTCTGAATTTTTCGGAGTGAGTATACTGCACATTAATTTGTTGTTAACTTCTGCAAATCACAAGCCAAGTTTTTCTTTCTTCAGTGTGTACGTCCATATACACGAGATTCAAGATCAGCGCCTCTATATATCCGATTCACTTTCTACTCACAGTCCGGTTGGGAGAGACTGTTAGAGAGCAGCAGTCATTTAAGAGGGGAGTATTGTACTCTATTCTAGTCACCCTGTACATTGTGTTGTTTAACATCTGACATATTTGTATAGTTTTAGATTATTGCTTTATGTTTTAATAAATATTTGTTTTTTACCACAACAAGTATTTCTGCTGCCTTTTTGGAAGTATTTTCAAACTACACAACATATTCTGAGGAGCCGGATTCCGAAATTTATCGGAGTGAGTATATTGCACTTTTTATCAAGCAAAAGATTCAATTACCTGCAGTGCAATTTTCATTATCCACAGACACAAATACAGTGTGGAAATTGGGAAAGTTGAGACAGAAAAACCTCTTGAAGAAGCTGAACTCTGAATTTTTCGGAGTGAGTATACTGCACATTAATTTGTTGTTAACTTCTGCAAATCACAAGCCAAGTTTTTCTTTCTTCAGTGTGTACGTCCATATACACGAGATTCAAGATCAGCGCCTCTATATATCCGATTCACTTTCTACTCACAGTCCGGTTGGGAGAGACTGTTAGAGAGCAGCGGTCATTTAAGAGGGGAGTATTGTACTCTATTCTAGTCACCCTGTACATTGTGTTGTTTAACATCTGACATATTTGTATAGTTTTAGATTAACTATGTAAACATGGCTTATATATATATATATATATATATATATATATATATATATATATATATATATATATATATCTATCTATGATCTTACTGTGCTTTTTCCTGTAGCTCAAGATATCACTCTCCCTTTTATATGATTTCCTTCTTCCTTCTTGCTGAAATTATGAAAGTGGTCAATATATTGTATTATAAGACAGTATACTCAATGGGGTCTATTTATCAAAGCGTCAACTGAAAATACGCTTGAATTCTGCGACGTATTTGTAGCGAGATTGATCCGCCGTAGTTATCAAAGCATCAAGATCGGCAAATGTTGAAATTTGTGACGTAATATATGATCCCGCTATCTCAATCCGACTCAGATCGATGCTTGCGTCATTACAGATGTTTCAAATTCAGATTCAACGCTATTTGAACCTTTTCCAAATTTATCAAACGACGCAGCGTACCTAGTTTTCAATCCGCCACCCTTCAGGTTGCGAATGCCATAGAAGTAAATGGGAGTCTGAAAACACAGAAAGCTTATGTTCGATGCTGCAATGAAGTATATTACGTAATACAAGTAAATTAGAAACTCTATTAAAATTGTAAACCCTTTCTAAATCAAATATAATTGCTCCACATTTGGTGCTCTACTAAATATAGGGATAAAAATGAAAAATACACTACTACTTATGGATTATGCTACAAATTTGTCTCTCATTACAAAGCAACGGGACATTATTATTTCTACAAATTTGTTGAAAGTTTTGCCCCAAACTTGTCGCACTAATAAATATAGAGATACAAATGAAAAAAATACACAACATAATATAGCTAACTTCCTTTTTATTTTTTTGTGAAAAATCTATGTGCACCATGTTTAAGCCATGTAATACAAGTCCCACTCTCCACTTCGCACCAATTTTGGCGCAACACTTTTTGCACCAATTATGATGCAAGCTCCAAAACAACCCACACACTAGTGAATTTTTCAACCACTTTTGATTGGAATATGCATAGTCACATGATTTAGGACATCAGCAAATCTGATTCAAAGATACATTATAAACTATCACTAACTAATCAAAATGGTCGATACTTGTGTCATTGATTACTCATCAGAACTTGTAAGAGCCATTTGTTACATTGTGTATTTTACTTTGAAAGTATGTATATGTGAATTTAGAATTAAAGATAAACATTGATGCTGACATTAGGACACACAGTGTAATATTTTAGACAAGGATTTTAAAATTCGAATTGATGTTTGATTCAATTTAATCTTAAACTGATAGCTCAAAGGGATAGGCCACCTAACATTAAACTGTCATGATTCAGATACAGCAGACATTAAAATCACCTCTTTACTGTCATGCTATTTTCTAAGTATTTCTTTCTTCTCTTGAATTTCTTTTTCAGTAAGAAATGTCATCTTATATGCCAGCCCATTTTATAACAACTGTGAAGGGGTGGTTTTTAAAACTAGATTGCAATCAGGAGGGGTTACACAGGTGCAGAGAGAAAACTGTCCCAGCTCTTAAAATATCCATTGATTGCAAATAAATGCATATGATACCCTGATTACATGATCTATTTGCAATTATTCCTGCTCAGAATAATAATACATTTACACTATATACATATAGTGGTATAACTAAACACAGACATATGAAAGACAACATTGTTTAGAACAAAAAAAGGAATTTAGGGAAAAGTAAATATGTTTGAAAAAGATTTCTGACATAACACACACACTCACACACACACATATATATATATATATATATATATATATATGTATACAAGTATGTGCAAAGATATATGTACAAATACTAGCATTAATAATAGTGATGTCGCGAATAGTTCGCCGGCGAATAGTTCCCGGCGAACATAGTATGTTCAGGTTCGCCTCGGCGGGCGAACATATGCAATGTTCGATCCGCCCTCTATTCGTCATCATTGAGTAAACTTTGACCCTGTACCTCACAGTCAGAATACACATTACAGCCAATCAGCAGCAGACCCTCCCTCCCAGACCCTCCCACCTCCTGGACAGCATCCATTTTAGATTAATTTGGAAGCTGCATTCTTAGTGAGAGGAGGGACAGTGTATCTGCTGCTGATTTAATAGGGAAATCGATAGCTAGGCTAGTGTATTCAGTGTCCACTACAGTCCTGAAGGACTCATCTGATCTCTGCTGTAAGGACAGCATCCCAAAAAGCCCTTTTAAGGGCTAGAACATCAGTCTGCTTTTTTTTCCCTGTGTAATCTAATTGCAGTTGCCTGCCTACCAGAGTGTGTGTCAGGCTCACAGCGTATACTGTGCCCACTTGCCCAGTGCCACCACTCATATCTGGTGTAACAGTAGTGTACATTTAAAAAAAAAAAACACTTTTTTGACTGTGAAATAATAGCAAACAGCTGACAGTACCCAAGATGGCCGCCAATAAGGCAGATGGGGAGGGTTAGAGAGCTGTTTTTGGATCAGGGAGGTTGGGGGCTAAGGGGGGATGCTACACCACAGCATATGTAAATATGCTAAAAAAAATAAAACATTTTTTAAAACCTTTTATTTTAGTACTGGCAGACTTTCTGCCAGTACTTAAGATGGGGAGGGCAATTGTGGGGTGGGGGAGGGAAGGGAGCTGTTTGGGAGGGATCAGGGGTTCTGATGTGTCAGATGGGAGGCTGATCTCTACACTAAAGCTAAAATTAACCCTGCAAGCTCCCTACAAACTACCTAATTAACCCCTTCACTGCTAGCCATAAGACACGTGTGATGCGCAGCAGCATTTAGCGGCCTTCTAATTAACAGAAAGTAACACCAAAGTCCTATATGTCTGCTATTTCTGAACAAAGGGGATCCCAGAGAAGCATTTACAACCATTTGTGCCATAATTGCACAAGCTGTTTGTAAATAATTTCAGTGAGAAACCTAAAATTGCGAAAAAATTTAAGTTTTTTTAAATTTGATCGCATTTGGCGGTGAAATGGTGGCATGAAATATACCAAAATGGGCCTAGATCAATACTTTGGGTTGTCTACTACACTACACTTAAGCTAAAATTAACTCTACAAGCTCCCTACATGCTCCCTAATTAACCCCTTCACTGCTGGGCATAAAACACGTGTGGTGCGCAGTGGCATTTAGCAGCCTTCTAATTACCAAAAAGCAACGCCAAAGCCATATAAGTCTGCTATTTCTGAACAAAGGGGATCACAGAGAAGCATTTACAACCATTTATGCTATAATTGCATAAGTTGTTTGTAAATAATTTCTGTGAGAAACCTAAAGTTTGTGAAAAAGTGAACAATTTTTTTTTATTTGATCGCATTTGACCGTGAAATGGTGGCATGAAATATACCAAAATGGGCCTAGATCAATACTTTGGGTTGTCTACTACACTACACTTAAGCTAAAATTAACACTACAAGCTTCCTACATGCTCCCTAATTAACCCCTTCACTGCTGGGCATAAAACACATGTGGTGCGCAGTGGCATTTAGCAGCCTTCTAATTACCAAAAAGCAACGCCAAAGCCATATAATTCTGCTATAATGGCATGTCTGGCACACAGTGTTGGAGCAAGGGTCCATCTGACCACTGATACCTAGTCTGCAAAGCATGGTCAGGGCAGGTATATCACCTACACTGCGCACTGTGAAGTGGGCGTAACTCTTACACTACCTGATCGATACAACACCATACCTGATGTTTTAAAGCACGTTATTCCAAACAATTTAGGAATGTTAGGTGATTTATGCCCTTTATGGATTAAAACCAGACTCTGCATCAACTATGTAATTTTCCATGGGAGTTTTGCCATGGATCCCCCTCCGGCATGCCACAGTCCAGGTGTTAGTGCCCTTGAAACAACTTTTCCATCACTATTGTGGCCAGAAAGAGTCCCTGTGGGTTTTAAAATTTCCCTGCCTATTGAAGTCTATGGTGGTTCGCCCGGTTCGCCAGTTCGCAAACTTTTGCGGAAGCTCGCGTCCGGCGTTCGCGAACCCAAATTTTTAGGTTCGCGACATCACTAATTAATGATCATTTATAAAAAAAAAATGAGATAAAAGCATATCATGACTTCTAGAAATACAAATACACATTAATTTATGTGAAAGTATCATATAACAAGAATCTTTTTGTATAACAAATAAATATAAAAATAACTTTCTATGAGATATTGTTTGCTAAGGTATAAATGTAGCTATTTCTTGGACATTAACAGTAGAAAAATTAAAGATTAGCTTGTACTTGTTCATGGACAGTAATGAAACGGTATAAATAGTTTTGAAAAACCTGAATAACCGCGACATCGATGACTCTTCGCACCATACTTGACGCGCGTGTTTTGACAGCTTTTATGATAAATAGGGGGATCATATTCAGATCCACGTCAGCGATGTCTGGCGAGCGTATTGACGCCGGCAAATACACTGAGATTGACGCTTTGATAAATAGACCCCAATGTCTGTTGTTGATAAATATGCAGATATGCTTCTTTACACACACGTTTAAATATTTAAAAATTCCCTTGCTTAATAGGTAACAAATAAAGTGCTTTGATAAACCATAGCACCAACCCCAGTGATTCAGAAAAACTGCACCCATATCTGGGCTATTATTTTTCCCCTGCATAAAGCAATCGTACAAAAACAATAAATAAAACACACATATATATTGTATATACTGTATCTCAGTTCTCACCAGGATTGAATTTCAGTAAAACTCTTGTGATTAACTAAATTTGAACCATTATAATTAGTAATTGGCAAGTAAATAAATATTTGGAAGCTGATTAAAAGAATACAGTCTTGCCTTTAAACTTTACACAAATTGTTGTGACTTTATCATTTTAATTGGCTTCTCATTATTTTCGGCATTTCTTCCTACATCTTTCCTATAAAAGCTATTCGCCCATCTGCTTCTTCTTGTATGTGTCATTTTATCACTCATTAAAGGGATATAAAACCTACATTGTTTCCTTCATGGTTCAGATAGATCATACAATTTTAAATATCTTTCCAATTTACTTAGGTTATTTAATTTGCTTAGTTCTCTTTGTATCCTTTGTTGAAAAGCATATCTAGGTTATTTCAGGAGCTGGGAGATAGCTGCTGTTTGCTAGCTACAAATATATGCCTCTTAACAATGGCTTACTCATGTGTTGAACTAGTTTCCAGTAGTGCATTGCTGCTCTTTCAAACAAAGGATACCAAGAGAATGAAGCAACATTGCTGATATAAATAAATTGGAAAGTTCTTTAAAAATGTATAATTGATTTGAATCATTAAATATTTTTTGGGGTTTCATGTCCCTTTAAACACCTGCTGATGTCTTCATTCTATATTTATTCTAGAACTGCCTGCTCCAGTCAATAAAAACATTATTATAACTAAATAAAATGAAAACTCTCTGGAGAAATGACCACACCAGATCCCTTTATATAAGATGCTTTTCTCATCCTTGTGCTTTGTACATGGCTGGTGTTCTACAAATAAAGATAATCAATTGCATGTAGACATCACAAATCCCAGAGACACAGTTCAACCAGTCATAAATTATCTAGGTCAAAAAAGTACAATATTGATTTACTTTAGCCAGTTTTATAGCAGTCGGCTAATCAGTAGAACAGTTACAGCAGTTGTTCACTCCCTGTTTCAATTCAGGGTCATTTAACAATAACAAGATATATCACAATTCTAATTACACCATAGACTTTTGATTATGCGTTTACTTTGCCAAAAAAAACTAAATGTAGATAAATTTCAACTGTTAGAAAACTCCTAAAAAGTTGGTTAGCAAGATGACAACAAAAATATTTACTGTGTGAAAAAGCATAGCTACAATTAGACTTCTATAAGTTAAACCTCAAGACTCCTTGGAAACAAATATAGGGTGTATTTTTTGTTGAATTTTATGCTTAACCTATGCACATGTAAAATAAATATACCAGTGTAAAATGAAGCAGCAAGCTATATCAGATGGACCCTAAATTAAAGGGACATGAAACCCAAAACATTTCTTTCATGATTCAGATAAAACATACAATTTCAAATCACTTTCCTATTTACTTTTATTATCAAATTTTCTTTGTTTTCTTGTTATACACATGCATACATATACATGAATACATACATACATACACATGCATAGATACATACAGTAAATAAATACATGCATATAGATACATACACATATATGCATACAGATACACACATACATACATACAGTAAATACATGCACATACATACATATAGTAAATACATGCACATACATACATATAGTAAATACATGCACATACATACATATAGTAAATATATGCACATACATACATACAGTAAATAAATGCATGCATATAGATACATACACATATATACATACAGATACACACATACATACATACACATGCAAACAGTAAATACATGCACATACATACATAGAGTAAATAAATACATACATATAGATACATATACATATGTACATACAGAGACACACATACATACATGCACATGCATACATAATACAGTAAATATATGCACATACATACATACACATTTATACATACAGAGACACACATACAGTAAATACATGCACATACATACATACATACATACATACACATATATACATACAGATACACACATACATACATACACATACATACATACAGTAAATACTTGCACATACATACACATATATACATACAGACACACATACATACACATGCAAACAGTAAATACATGCACATACATACATACACATATATACATACAGATACACACATACATACATACACATGCATACATACATACATACACATGCATACATACATACATACAGTAAATATTTGCACATACATACACACACATACATACATACATACATACACATGCATACATACATACATACATACATACAGTAAATACTTGCACATACATACACACACATGCATACATATACATGAATACATACATACATACACATGCATAGATACATACAGTAAATAAATACATGCATATAGATACATACACATATATGCATACAGATACACACATACATACATACAGTAAATACATGCACATACATACATATAGTAAATACATGCACATACATACATATAGTAAATATATGCACATACATACATACAGTAAATAAATGCATGCATATAGATACATACACATATATACATACAGATACACACATACATACATACACATGCAAACAGTAAATACATGCACATACATACATAGAGTAAATAAATACATACATATAGATACATATACATATGTACATACAGAGACACACATACATACATGCACATGCATACATAATACAGTAAATACATGCACATACATACATACACATTTATACATACAGAGACACACATACAGTAAATACATGCACATACATACATACATACATACACATATATACATACAGATACACACATACATACATACACATACATACATACATACAGTAAATACTTGCACATACATACACATATATACATACAGACACACATACATACACATGCAAACAGTAAATACATGCACATACATACATACACATATATACATACAGATACACACATACATACATACACATGCATACATACATACATACACATGCATACATACATACATACAGTAAATATTTGCACATACATACACACACATACATACATACATACATACACATGCATACATACATACATACATACATACATACATACATACAGTAAATACTTGCACATACATACACACACACACACATACATACATACATACACATGCATACATACATACATACATACAGTAAATACTTGCACATACTTACATACACATATATACATACAGGGACACACATACATACATACATACAGATACACACATACATACATACATACAGTAAATACTTGCACATACAAACACACACATACATACATACACATGCATACATACATACAGTAAATACTTGCACATACATACAAACACATACATACATACAGATACACATGCATACATACAGTAAATACTTGCACATACTTACATACACATATATACATACAGAGACACAGATACATACATACAGATACACACACACATACATACATACATACAGTAAATACATGCACATACTTACATACACATATATACATACAGAGACACACATACATACATACACAAGCAAACAGTAAATACATGCACATACATATATATACATACAGATACACTCATACATACATACATACACATGCATACATACATACATACAGTAAATTCTTGCACATACATACACACACATACATACATACATACACATGCATACATACAGTAAATACTTGCACATACATACTCACACACACATACATACATACATACACATGCATACATACATACAGTAAATACTTGCAAATACATACACACACATACATACATACACATGCATACATACATACATACAGTAAATACTTGCACATACATACACACACATACATACAGTAAATACTTGCACATACTTACATACACATATATACATACAGAGACACACATACATACAGATACACACATACATACATACAGTAAATACTTGCACATACATACACACACATACATACATACACATGCATACATACATACAGTAAATACTTGCACATACATACACACACATACATAAATACAGATACATACATACATACATGCAGTAAATACTTGCACATACTTACATACACATATATACATACAGAGACACACATACATACAGATAAACACATACATACATACAGTAAATACTTGCACATACATACACACACATACATAAATACAGATACATACATACATACATACATGCAGTAAATACTTGCACATACTTACATACACATATATACATACAGAGACACACATACATGCATACAGATACACACATACATACATACATACATACAGTAAATACATGCACATACTTACATACACATATATACATACAGATACACACACACATACATTCACATGCAAACAGTAAATACATGCACATACTTACATACACATATATACATACAGATACACACACACATACATACACATGCAAACAGTAAATACATGCACATACATACATACATCAGGGCTGTGCAGTCATTAAAGGCAGGTGAGGCAGTGCTTCACCTCTCATATGGGCAAAATATTTTTTTTTTATTGGCTTAAAAAAAAAATTGCAAATTTTTTTCCCCAGCATTTTTTTTTTCACAGCTACATGCTGTGCAATTGAGAGGCACAAGCAGGTCTGCCCACCATTACACAACATGCTGCGCCACCTACTGGATGAAAGTGGTTAAGATCATTGCATGGCCCATTAACTGCTTATTTGAGGCAGTTCTATCTGGGCTGAACCAATCCAGTGAGAGGCATTAGTAAGTCAAACTTATGGTTGGGGCTGGATGTTAAATCATATAAAACAAAACAAAAATGGAAAAAAACAACTTTCATTTATTTTGCTGCTGTCCTGTGAAGCTGCCAGCTTTGCTAAAGTGAAAAAGAGAGTTCTGTTCTTCCCCTCTAAGTGCAGTGGAATGTTCCACTGTCACTTCCTTCCTTATACAGAGCAGGAAGAGAGGCAGAGAGAGCAGTGTTTTAGCCACATCTTATAGAAGTAAGTTCTACAACCTTAGATTTTGCTGAAAGGGATTCTGTTAGTGAAAATTATAATTTAATGAATGTGGTTTAGTGTTTTTTGTTTTTTTTTTACTTTTACAGCAGTTCAATGATCATTTTTGTATTTTGTTTACTCAAAATTTACACTAGCAGCTTGCCTCTGTACTGCACACTAATTTATAGTTCACTTTATGAACTCTGTAGCTCTGCTGTTTTATTATTTAAAAATGCAGTGGTCCCTCTCCCCCCCCCCCTTGTGTGTGTGTGTGTCTCTCTCTCTATCTATCCATCTCTCTCCCTGTGTGTTGTTATCCCCATGGTCTCTTTCTCTCTCTGTCTCTCTTCCTCCTCCTCTGACTCTCTCATCCCGTATGTGTCTCTCTAACCCTCTGTGTGTGATTGTGTCTCTCTTTCTCTAACCCTCTGTGTGGGATTGTGTCTCTCTTTCTCTAACCCTCTGTGTGGGATTGTGTCTCTCTCTCTTTCTCTCTCTCTAACCCTCTGTGTGTGATTGTGTGTCTCTCTCTCTAACCCTCTGTGTGTGATTGTGTGTCTCTCTCTCTCTAACCCTCTGTGTGTGATTGTGTGTCTCTCTCTCTCTCTAACCCTCTGTGTGTGATTGTGTCTCTCTTTCTCTCTAACCCTCTGTGTGTGATTGTGTGTCTCTCTCTAACCCTCTGTGTGCGATTGTGTCTCTCTCTCTCTAACCCTCTGTGTCTGATTGTGTCTCTCTCTTTCTCTCTCTCTGTAACCCTGTGTGTGATTGTGTCTCTCCTTCTCTCTCTCTCTAACCCTCTGTGTGTGATTGTGTCTCTCTCTCTTTCTCTCTCTAACCCTCTGTGTGTGATTGTGTCTCTCTCTCTTTCTCTCTCTCTCTAACCCTGTGTGTGTTATTGTGTCTCTCTCTCTGTCTCTCTTCCTCCCCCTCTGACTCTCTCATCCCTTATGTGTCTCTCTAACCCTCTGTGTGTGATTGTGTCTCTCTCTCTTTCTCTCTCTCTCTAACCTTCTGTGTGTGATTGTGTCTCTTTCTCTCTCTCTCTCTCTAACCCTCTGTGTGTGATTGTGTCTCTCTTTCTCTCTAACCCTCTGTGTGTGATTGTGTGTCTCTCTCTAACCCTCTGTGTGCGATTGTGTGTCTCTCTCTCTCTCTCTAACCCTCTGTGTGTGATTGTGTCTCTCTCTTTCTCTCTCTCTGTAACCCTGTGTGTGATTGTGTCTCTCTTTCTCTCTCTCTCTAACCCTCTGTGTGTGATTGTGTGTGTGTCTCTCTCTTTCTCTCTCTAACCCTCTGTGTGTGATTGTGTCTCTCTCTCTCTTTCTCTCTCTCTAACCCTCTGTGTGTTATTGTGTCTCTCTCTCTGTCTCTCTTCCTCCCCCTCTGACTCTCTCATCCCTTATGTGTCTCTCTAACCCTCTGTGTGTGATTGTGTCTCTCTCCCTTTCTCTCTCTCTCTAACCTTCTGTGTGTGATTGTGTCTCTTTCTTTCTCTCTCTCTCTCTCTCTCTCTAACCCTCTGTGTGGAATTGTGTCTCTTTCTCTCTCTCTCTAACCCTCTGTGTGGGATTGTGTCTCTCTCTCTAACCCTCTGTATGTGATTGTGTGTCTCTCTCTCTCTCTAACCCTCTGTGTGTGATTGTGTCTCTCTCTCTTTCTCTCTCTCTAACCCTCTGTGTGTGATTGTCTCTCTCTCTCTCTCTCTCTCTCTCTCTCTAACCCTCTGTGTATGATTGTGTCTCTTTCTCTCTCTCTCTAACCCTCTGTGTGGGATTGTGTCTCTTTCTCTCTAACCCTCTGTGTGTGATTGTGTGTGTGTGTCTCTCTCTCTCTTTCTCTCTCTCTCTCTCTCTCTCTCTGCAACTCTCTATGTGTGATTGAGACTCTCTCTCTCTAACCCTCTGTGTGTGATTGTGTCTCTCTCTCTTTCTCTCTCTAACCCTCTGTGTATGATTGTGTCTCTCTCTTTCTCTAACCCTCTGTGTGTGATTGCGTCTCTCTCTTTCTCTCTCTCTAGCCCTCTGTGTGTGATTGTGTGTCTCTCTCTCTCTCTCTCTCTCTCTAACCCTCTGTGTGTGATTGTCTCTCTCTTTCTCTCTCTCTAACCCTCTGTGTATGATTGTGTCTCTCTCTCTTTCTCTCTCTAACCCTCTGTGTGTGATTGTGTCTCTCTCTCTCTCTCTAACCCTCTGTGTATTATTGTGTCTCTCTCTCTCTTTTTCTCTCTCTCTTTAACCCTCTGTGTGTGATTGTGTCTCTCTCTCTCTCTCTCTCTCTTTCTAACCCTCTGTGTGTGATTGTCTCTCTCTTTCTCTCTCTTTAACCCTCTGTGTGTGATTGTGTGTGTGTGTCTCTCTCTCTCTAACCCTCTGTGTGTGATTGTGTCTCTCTCTCTCTCTTTCTCTCTCTCTCTAACCTTCTGTGTGTGATTGTGTCTCTTTCTTTCTCTCTCTCTCTCTCTCTCTCTAACCCTCTGTGTGGGATTGTGTCTCTTTCTCTCTCTCTCTAACATTCTGTGTGGGATTGTGTCTCTCTCTCTAACCCTCTGTATGTGATTGTGTGTCTCTCTCTCTCTCTAACCCTCTGTGTGTGATTGTGTCTCTCTCTCTTTCTCTCTCTCTAACCCTCTGTGTGTGATTGTGTCTCTCTCTCTCTCACCCTCTGTGTATGATTGTGTCTCTTTCTCTCTCTCTCTAACCCTCTGTGTGGGATTGTGTCTCTTTCTCTCTAACCCTCTGTGTGTGATTGTGTGTGTGTGTCTCTCTCTCTCTTTCTCTCTCTCTCTCTCTCTCTCTGCAACTCTCTATGTGTGATTGAGACTCTCTCTCTCTCTCTAACCCTCTGTGTGTGATTGTGTCTCTCTCTCTTTCTCTCTCTAACCCTCTGTGTATGATTGTGTCTCTCTCTTTCTCTAACCCTCTGTGTGTGATTGCGTCTCTCTCTTTCTCTCTCTCTAGCCCTCTGTGTGTGATTGTGTCTCTCTCTCTCTCTCTCTCTAACCCTCTGTGTGTGATTGTCTCTCTCTTTCTCTCTCTCTAACCCTCTGTGTATGATTGTGTCTCTCTCTCTTTCTCTCTCTAACCCTCTGTGTGTGATTGTGTCTCTCTCTCTCTCTAACCCTCTGTGTATTATTGT
Organism: Bombina bombina; assembly: GCF_027579735.1. Lineage (NCBI taxonomy): Eukaryota > Metazoa > Chordata > Amphibia > Anura > Bombinatoridae > Bombina > Bombina bombina. The sequence goes on from NC_069500.1 coordinate 309,947,002, forward strand.
GTCTCTCTCTCTCTTTTTCTCTCTCTCTTTAACCCTCTGTGTGTGATTGTGTGTCTCTCTCTCTCTCTCTCTCTCTCTCTCTCTAACCCTCTGTGTGTGATTGTCTCTCTCTTTCTCTCTCTCTAACCCTCTGTTTGTGATTGTGTGTGTGTGTCTCTCTCTCTCTCTCTAACCCTCTGTGTGTGATTGTCTCTCTCTTTCTCTCTCTCTAACCCTCTGTGTATGATTGTGTCTCTCTCTCTTTCTCTCTCTAACCCTCTGTGTGTGATTGTGTCTCTCTCTCTCTCTCTCTAACCCTATGTGTATGATTGTGTCTCTCTCTCTTTTTCTCTCTCTCTCTAACCCTCTGTGTGTGATTGTGTCTCTCTATCTAACCCTCTGTGTGTGATTGTGTCTCTCTTTCTCTAACCCTCTGTATGTGATTGTGTGTCTCTCTCTCTCTCTCTCTCTCTCTCTCTAACCCTCTGTGTGTGATTGTGTCTCTCTTTCTCTCTCTCTCTAACCCTCTGTGTGTGAGTGTCTCTCTCTCTCTCTAACCCTCTGTGTGTGATTGTGTCTCTCTCTAACCCTCTGTGTCTCTCCCCCCCCCCCTTCTCTCTCTCCCTCTCCACCCAAGTGCTTTTCTGTGTTTCTGTCTACCTTTTATTTATTTAATTAATGAATTGGTAGTGCCATCTGATGGTGTGGCTTTATTTAAAGGGGTGGGGTCAAGCGCCCCACCATCTTTAAATTTCACCAGCCGCCACTGGATCAAGACATTTTTATATTTACTGAATAATGAAATAATCTATAAGCATAATTTGCAGCATTAAAGTAAAAACTATGTTTTAATCATATTTTAATGGGCATGGATTTCTAGATCTCATAATCAGAGCAAGCATTGTGTTATCTGGCAAGAGTTTCTGTTACAATCCTTTTAGACTAAAATCAGATGTTTACTAAGTTGACCAGTTTTCCAAGACACCATTTAAAGGGACATGAAACCCATATGTTTTCTTTCATGATTTAGAAAGAGCATGCAATTTTAAATAACTTTCCAATTTACATATATCTAATTTTCTTCATTCTTTTGATATCCTTTGTTGAAAATCATATCTAAATATGCTCAGTAGCTGCTGATTGGTGGCTGCACATAGATACCTCATGTGATTGGCTCACCTATGTGCATTGCTATTTCTTCAACAAAGGATATCTAAAGAATGAAGGCGTATCCTAGCCACTGCCTCACCAGCCTCTGACGTCACTGCACGTCACTGACATACATACACATATATACAGGTGAAACTCAAAAAATTAGAATATTGTGCAAAAGTTAATTTATTTCACTAATGCAACTTAAAAGGTGAAACTAATATATGAGATAGACTCATTACATGCAAAGCAAGATAGTTCAAGCCGTGATTTGTCATAATTGTGATGATTATGGCTTACAGCTCATGAAAACCCCGAATCCACAATCTCAGAAAATTAAAATATTACATGCAATCAATAAAACAAGGATTGTACATAGAACAATATCGGACCTCTGAAAAGTATAAGCATGCATACTGTATGTACTCAGTACTTGGTTTTGGCCCCTTTTGCAGCAATTACTGCATCAATGCGGCATGGCATTGAAGCTATCAAAATAAAATAAAATAAATGAACTAAATAAATGAACTTTTGCACGATATTCTAATTTTTCAAGTTTCACCTGTGCATACAGATTAGGGTTGCCACCTTGGTCATGTTTTCCTGGACACGCAGAGACACACAGAGGCTCGTTAAAAAGGGGATCACTTTAGAAATGAAGCCAAATTAGGGTTAAAAAACCAACAACACTTTTGTAAGCCTCTAGCATTAATATAGTTTACTTGGTACCTTGTGTATTAGAATATATTCACTATAACTCATTGAATGGCTATATCCATCCATAGTAATAGTGCACTTATGGAAAAGGGATTATTACTTAGAAACAAAGATATATGCAGGACAGTATTACTCAGCGACATTCCTCAAGTACCCAGGCAGGTCATATTACGGATTTTCTCCAACTGAACTTAGGTGAGTCATTTACAATGAGTGAGTTGCTAAGCAGCTAAATGGGTCTGGTTAACCTATTGTATTTATTGCATCTAACAGAGGATATTTTAAATTGTATTACAGTATTTATTTTTTAAAATGTATGTTCTTGTGTTGAAAATAAAATAATTGTCTGTCATCCATCAATCACACTGTATTAAGTCCAGACAGAAATAGATTGGTCTGGCTCTGACAGTTGTTGTATAGTCCTATAGTTTTTGGCAAATCTCTAATTAATAACAAGTGTACAGGGCTTCAATATTCTGTCTTGGTCCAGTAGCAAGTTCATGCCTGCTCTCAAGCGTATGGCAACACTGCAAAAAAGCCAAGAGGTTCATTAAATGAGCCTTCCCCAAAACTTCACACTGGGCTTCCTCCTACCCCCAACATGTATATTTCTCACAACCAAACACTGACACGTCTACAGTAATAAAGAGTTTGTCTAGAAAAGCTAGGTTTATACTTAGTAAAACAGAAAATGTAGTCACTGTGAGCTATTACTGTGCCCCATGTAAATTAGCTCTTAATAACAGTCTACTGTACAAAGTGACTACAACAATATATATTTGTACAACTGTATTATGTGTGCTATTTTCTATGATAAAAATCAATATGATGTGTATTAGTTTAAGATGCCAGCACCCAAGCACTGGTCTTGTTTTATTTCTCTGCATGAGCTTTTTTTTCCTCTGGCATGAATATATTATTCCAGAACTACTGTAAGCTTTATTGCTGTTTATTTATCTGTTATCTCTGCTAATGGGTATCGATTGCACTACTGTTTTTTCAGTTATACTTTAAGACGGCTCTATTGCGTTTTCAGACATGAGACAGAGCTATTAGTTTGCAGAATGCTTACACATAACAAATAATGTTGCCAAGCATATTTTTTTGACTGAATTCCCGGATATGCTTACACGATGGCTACTGCTGCTATTATGGTGAAGCCAAGTACCAACGATAATATATATATGCTAATGAAAAACAGGCAATATAAAAGGTATATCTATTACATACTAGACTGTGATATCCTTCTAGAGATTTGCTAACTTAAGCCCTCAATCCAAAAGAACTTCTGTGCAAAGTGAATTTCAAGGTTTTATAAGTGTGTTTTCAGATCTTAAAGGAACATTAAACCCAAAATGTTTATTTCAGTATTCAGATAGAGCATACAATTTTAATCAACTTTCCAATTCACATCTATTATCTAATTTGCTTCATTCTCTTGGTATCATTTGTTGAAAACCATATCTAGATAGGCTTAGGAGCTTTGAACTAGCTGCTTATTGGTGGCTAAACTTGCATGCCTATTTTCATTGGCTTACAAATGTTTTCAGCTAACTCCCAGGAGTGAATTGCTGCTTCTTCAATGAAAGATTCCAAGAGAATAAAGCAAAATTGACAGCAGAAGTGAGTTAGAAAGTTGTTTAAAAATGTATAATCTATCTGAATCATGAAAGAAAATGTTTGTGTTTCATGTCCCTTTAAAGGGATAGGAAAGTCAAAATTAAAGTTGCATGATTCACATAGATAAGAAATCCAAGGCAAGTGGCAACAAATAGAAAGTTTAATATTCAGGCACAATACAAAGCAGCAGCGACTTTTCGGGAGTATTTCCCTTATTCATGCTAACAGGTGTATTGAATACATCATAATTTATACTCTTACACCACTAGGTGGCGCAATAGAAACTCCTTAACATTTAACTCTTTATGTTTATTCTTAAAGGTAATGTCATTAAAGGGGCAATTATGAAATACATTGAAAAACAAAACACATATTAAAAAACCTTTTCCAACCTACTCAAAAATAGATACATAGAGCCATAATTCATATTTCTAACTCAATGCTAATATACTTCAAATTCAAAACAATTTTTTACAAAAGCGGTTACCATTTTTCTCACTTGATAACTATATACAAGAAGAATCAATCCAAACTCAAATTTTTATATAGATCATATACATTCATCAGGATATTATATAAAGATTGCATTCTATAATGTATTATCCTACCTATATCAAAATATAATTAAAGCTACATTTATAGAAAGACCGAAAGATCCCAATCTTTATTTAACTTATTTGGTTCCATAGTCCCTAAATTAAAAATCCAAAAGGATTCTTGTTGTTTTAATAGCCTTTCCCTATCGCCTCCTCTTCTGAGCATTGGAACATGTTCTATAATCTGGAATCTAATTTGGTTAATAGAATGGCCCATCTTTAAGAAATGGTGGGCTAAAGGGGCTTTGATATTACCAGTTCTAATGTTACTTTTTTTTTAAATTAAATGTTTTTTTGATTTTTCAAAATAGTAAACAAATAAACAAATGAACAAGAGGTACAGAGTATTCGCATTTGTCCAAGAAGTAAACAGACAAGGGTTGAGATCATCCACATTAGGTAATATGTAACAAATCATCTCAGATAGAGTATTATAAACAAGTAAATATCATTGTCAGGTACATTTCTAGTTTGAGCTTTACATTACACTACTTTGTAGATACATAAATATGACATTCACAGTATTTTTTGTTCCCATGAAAAAAAGACATCTGCAAAAAAGTCTTGCTTCCCAAAAAACACATATTTTAAGACATGATCTACTTTATTTAATCACATAGGTAGTGTAGGGAGCACATTTTTCTTCCATAGCCTAGGTATTAAGTACTTTGCGCAATTGAGCATACAATGAAATAATTGCTTCCTATAAATGTAGGGGATGTGTGGTGTATTGTTTAGTAAAATAATAGTGGGTGAAAGTGCTATTGAGGTTCCTAGTACAGTGTTAATGCTCTTAGAGATGTTTTCCCAAAAAGTGCATAGAGGGGGCAGGACCACCATATATGAGACAGTGTACCCACACCCCCACAGCATCTCCAGCATAAAGAGGAGGAATTCCGAAAGTTATAGTGAAGGCGGTGTGGAGTCAAATACCACCTGGAAAGCAGTTTATAGTTAATTTCAGCAATATTTATGGAGATGGATGACTTTTTTGTCTCATTAAATATATGGCTCCATTGAGACTTAGTCAGGTTGGTTTTTAGCTCTGCTTCCCATTTAGAAGTATAGGAGTGTTTCTTATCAGGCAAGGAACCTCTTAGTATTTTGTAAATTATGAAGATAGGAGACCTATTTATAGAGGGGGAAGTGCATAAGGTTTCAAAGGGGGTAAGTGGTCTGATAAGGTCCTGTTTGTGGGGACTTGTGAGTATGTCGTGTCTGACTTGAAGGTAGGGAAACCATTGATAGAAAGGTGGCCCCAACAACTGGGAAAGTGCTATATGCGGACGCACCATGCCTCTGTCTAACACCATATGAACTGGAATATTTGTAGGTACACCCGCCACACATGGAGCCTTGATAGCATGAGAATCTAACAGACTTGGGTTGTTAAGGAGGGGGGTTAGAGGGGATATCAGGCTAGATATTATTTTGTCTTGGGCCACTAACCTGTCCTAGACTTGTAGGGTAGCCGCTACAAGATAATTTGTACTAGCTCTGGGGGGTCTTGCTTTGGGGGGGATCCAGCACAGTTCACCTATATTATGACCTCCTATCAGATTGCATTCTAGTTGGACCCATGTCTTATTTGGGTGAGAGTGTTTCCAAGCAGTGATACGTGCCAAATGAGCTGCTCTTTAATATTCTATAAGGTTTGAGACACCCAAGCCTCCATCCTCTCTACGGTATAGTGTGTTCTTGGCCACCCTGGTTCTCTTATGTGCCCATATAAATAGTTCAAATTGTTTTTGCTGTCGGGATAAATAATGTATGGGAAGATCTAACGGGAGAAACTGAAATAGATACAGGAATTTAGGGAGTAGATTAATTTTTATGACATTAATGCGCCCTATCCAAGAGAGGTGGCCCTGCTTGTGCCAGGTCTCAATAGAGGACAGAGACTTATTTTGCAAAGGTAAATAGTTGAGGTCAAAGAGATCTGCTGGAGTAGCAGGAACCTCAATTCCCAAATAACGCAATTTGTTCGCGATCTGGAAACTGGAATAACTGGAAAGAAATCAGGATTCTACCTCTGAGATATTTAAGGGCATCAGTATTGATTTCCCCATATTGATAGTGAAATTAGAAACCTGTTTGTACATGTCTAGCTCTGCGCGGCCGGGTGCCGTTGTTAATGGAGATCTGATGGGATAGTGTGTTGTTAGCGGAGATTCTGGCAGTGGGGCTGTGATATAGCACCTTTATTCGAGTAATCGACATATCCGAGAATCCAAACTTTGACAGTGTGGCCCAGAGAAAATCCCAGTCCACCCTGTCGAAGGCCTTTTCCGTGTCTGTGGACAGAAAGACCAGGGAGGTTTTAGAGGAAACAATAGTAAACAGGGTTTGCAATACACGTATAGAATTATCTTTGGCTTTCCTACCTGGAATGAAACCGAACTGGTTGGTATGTATAAGTAGGGGGAGGATTCCATTTATTCTAGTCACCAGCAGCTTCCCGTATAACTTAATGTCTATGTTTATTAAAGATATTGGGTGATAATTCGTTACCTGATCAGACGGTTTGCCTGGTTTCGGAATGACAGAGATCGTAGCCCCTAATAGAGACTGTGGTAGTTGGGATACATTATCAATGGAGTTATATAGTTGAAGAAGCTGAGGGCTTATTAGGGATTTGAACAGATGGTAGAACTTAGGTGTAAAACCATCAGGACCTGGGGCCTTTCCCTGAGGAAGGTTCTTAATAGCCACTAGGAGTTCCTGTAATGTAAACTGCGTGTCCAGAGTCTTACATTGTAGTTGTTTTTTCTATTATATCGGTAGTTATCAAAGGGTCTGAGAAGATCTGGTCATTGAGTCTCCAGAGCTGCTGATGTTGGGGCTTTATAGACCATTTAAAAGTGGAGTTAACCATGCTATGATCAGACCAGGAGGTGTGGTGTATGCGGGAGTCAGTCAGGGCGGTCAGCATCCCTTGGTCACAGAGTAAGTAATCTAGGCGCGTATAGGAACACTGAGGGTTAGAGAAAAAAGTAAAGTCCTTGGTCATAGGGTGTCTTAATCTCCAGGTGTCAAAAAAGGGAATAGCATGAAGTGCCTGCCAATTGGCTGTTATTTGGCTGCTCCGGAGATATGATTTACCCGAAGACGTGTCTAAATCTGGGGTAATAGGAAAGTTGAAATCACCTCCCAGAATTATGGGGCCTTAGAAACTAGACCAGAGATTGAAAGAAATGAGTAATAGGTTTCTATGTCAAGGTTGTCCGTCCTCAATAATTGAGAAATAAATAGAATATTCTGCATCTATTCCCAGAGAGACTTTACTAAGTCCTAAGAGTAATAAGAAAAAGGATGATCAGCTCTTAATTTTTGTTTCAGAATTTAACGCTCAGTCTGGTCTAATACAACATATTATTAAAAAGCATTGGTCCATCTTAGCTGACTGTAATCCAGGAATCAAAGAATTCCAGATGTTCCCCATGGCAGCCTATAAACAAAGCTTAAATTTAAAGCAACAACTCATAAGAGCAGATATTGGTTCAAGTAAAAAACCTAGACAAGGTTTATTAGCATGTAAAAGTGAGGGATGTTTTCCATGCCTTAAATGCTCCTTGTTGTAATAATAAAGGCTCAGTTTTTTTTCACCCCACTACTGGAAGAAAATTTAGTATTAAAGGGTATCATACATGTCACACTCAATACGCTATATATATGATAAAATACCCTTGTGGGCGGAGTTAAATAGGGGAAACGGCAAGGAATGTCAGAGACAGGATTATTGAACATAAAAGTAAAATTAGAACTGGTAATATCAAAGCCCCTGTAGCCCACCATTTCTTATAGATGGGCCATTCTATTAACCAAATTAGATTCCAAATTATAGAACATGTACCAATGCCCAGAAGAGGAGGCGATAGGGAAAGCATATTAAAATAACGAGAATCCTTTTGGATTTTTAAGCTAGGGACTATGGAACCAAATGGGTTAAGTAAAGATTGGGATCTTTCTGTCTTTCTATAAATGTAGCTTTAATGATATTTTGATATAGGTAGAATAATACATTATAGAATGCAATCTTTATATAATATCCTGATGAATGTATATGATCTATTTAAAAATTAGAGTTTGGATTGACTCTTCTTGTATATAGTTATCCAGTGAGAAAAATGGTAACCGCTTTTGTAAAAAGTTGTTTTGAATTTGAAGTATATTAGCATTGAGTTAGAAATATGAATTATGGCTCTATGTATCTATTTCTGAGTAGGTTGAAAAGGGGTTTTTAATATGTGTTTTGTTTTTAAATGTATTTCGTAATTGCCCCTTTAATGACATCACCTTTAAGAATAAACATAAAGGACTCGATGATTGAAAGCTCTCTGGGCTGGCGAGATTATTAATGAATGCTCACCAGTCCTTCTATTTCCCTGGTGGAATGATCTAAAGCCATTTTTTACCCTGAAAACAGGATGTCTCGCTATGGGGCGTATACTGCATTTTCATATGAAATATGCACAACAAAATTTGTATTTTAAACATTATACAAAACAAATATTTGAACCAAAATAAGCAGGGAAAAATTGTATAGTTAAGGTGCATCAAAAATCGTAATAAAATTCTTCACCAAAAATCGTATGTTAAAAAAAGTAAAATTAGTATGTAATTTACACAGGAATAAATCAAATTAAATATGCACAGCGTAAATCATAATTGTAGTACACTAGATGTGCAAAAATCACACAGAAGTTTGAACTTATAAATACAAAATGCAAAGTGTAATTGTTGTTGTTTCATAAAATGGGCTGAACATGGGTGTTCCATGGGCGTATATGAAAATGTCTCTCTAATCCCAGCGTAATTCTATAAAGATTTTCACACTGCAGATCTCAAAGTTTTTTCTCACCAACTAAAATATGGCGAGCTTTTCTCAAAACAATACGAACACTTATAACCCCAATTGAAAAACAAATGCATACTAAAAAATCGGCGAATGTAAGATGCTATACGCAGAAAGCAGCATAATGTGAGTTATATTGGCTGCAGGATTTTAATTTTAAAGTGCTCCCCCTGCTAACTTCGCACTAAGGAGCGAAGTTTCCCTATCCAACGAGATTGATTACTTTTAATAGGAGCCTTCTTGCAACTCGCAGGGACTGCCCCTTTTTTACAATCATTGCACCGGGGCAGCCCTGCGAGTATAAGCGAGAAAAAGAAGGTTTGAGCTGGCGAAGAATATATCATCAAGCTCAAAGAGTTAAATGTTAAGGAGTTTCTATTGCGCCACCCAGTGGTGTAAGAGTATAAATTGTGATGTATTTAATTATGATGTATTCAATTTTCAAATGTGCTTCATTCTCTTAGTATTCCTTGTTAAAAAATGAATACGCACATATCATACACTAGTGGGAGATGCTGCTGATTGGTGCCTGCACACATTTGTCTCTTGCGATTGGATAACTAGATGTGTTCAGCCAGCTCCCAGTAGTGCAATGATGTCCCTTCAGCAATGGATAACAAGAGAATGAAGCAAATTTGATAATAGAAGTAATTTGCAAATTTGTTTAAAATTGTATGTTCTATCTGAATCATAAAATAAAATATTGTGGTTTACTATCCCTTTAAGAAATTCCAGTCTATTCAAAAAATCTAAGTTATCACTGGATTTTCAATAGTCTTCAAGTAGTGTTAACACACTTTTTAATTTTTTTTTGTTTTTTTTTTAGTTTTTTGAACATTTCTTATTCAGACCTCTTAAAAACCCTTTTTTTTGGCCTACAGCCCACAGCATTTTCATACACTAGATTCTGGAAGTGTTCTAGAGGAATCTTAGCCCATTCCTCATGTGTAATGGCCTCCATTTCAGTAATATTCTTGGGTTTGCATGCTACAACCACCTTCTTCAAATACCACCAGAGATTTTCAATGGGGTTTAAGTCAGGTGACTGTGATGGCCACTGTAGAATCTGTAGAATCTTCCAGGGCTACTTCTGCATCCAAGCCTTGTTGGAATTTGAGGTTTTCTTGGGATCATTGTCCTTTTGGAAGTTCCAATGAGGCCTAAGCTTCAGCTTCCTCACAGAAGGCATGACGTTTTCTCCTAGGATTTCATGATACTTCAATGAATCCATCTTGCCTTCCATACGCTGCAGGTTGCAAAGCATCACCGAGCCACCAGGTTTAAAGTGAATGTAAACGTTCAAGAATGAGTGCCCATTTTTTTAAAAATACTATTAAAAACAGGGGCACTTTCATTCATGAAAGTTTACATTTCACCGTTTTCTTGAAATACTTACCTTTTCTTCTTGAAGCCGCTCCAGTGCTTCACCAGCCCATCGCAAGCCTCTTCATACGTCAGCAATGGCGATTTAAGAATTTTCCAATCACGGCTTCCCCCCGAGGGAATCTTTGCCTGAGGCAACGCCGTGATTGGAGGAAGCCGGTTTCGTCATTGCTGGGTAAGTTAACCAGGAAGAAGCAGACGGGGGCACCCGGCGTTTCAGAAGAAAAAAGGTAAGTATTAATAGTTTTTTTAAAAACTGGGCACTTTCAAATGAAAATTGACATTAACTTATGCTTCATTCTTCTTCCTCCACCCATACCTCTGATCTATCGGGCCGAAAAGTTGCAGTTTTGTTTAATTGCTCTACAGAACAGAATCCCAAAACTTCTGTGGCTTATTTATATGATTTTGAGCATATTGGAGCCGACTTTTCTTGTGCTTTTGGGTCAGTATGCACCTTACTGTGCAAAGTTTAACCTCAGTTCCTGTTGCCACCAAGTCTTGCTGCAGGACTTTCGCAGTTATTCAAGGGTTTTTCTCAACCTGCCATCTCAGAAATCTGGTTGCAGTCATTGATAGCTTCCTTTTTCTGCCCCGTCCAGGTAGTGTAACCACTGATCCTTTAACTTTGAACTTGCAAAATATGCTTCCAACGTTGTCTCTAGGAACATTCAGTGCCTTTGTTATCTTTTTGTATCCTATTCCTTGTTTGTGAAGGGCGATGATCTCTTTTCTTAACTTTTTTTTGGACCATTCTTTTGACTTAGCCATATTTCTAACATGCAGTCAAACGGGACATTCAACAAACCCCTAGCCAGCTCAGGTATTTCATATGTTCTAGTTCAAGCACACCTGGTGCAACTAGTGAAGCCCTTGATTAGTTGCATCAGGTGTGCTTAAAGCAACACCTATTTTGCATATTTGCACTGTTGGGAGGGATTCTTTTCAGGGGGTTGAATCATTTTGAGACTGCAGAATTCATTAAAAAGTTGCATTTTCAGTTGAATTTGTGGAAATCACTTGAAGCATTGTTTGTGTTGAGCTATTTCAATTGATTTTGTTTGATTTGTTCAAATAGCTGAAAAGTCTGTCCATCTTGACAATAAACTTGATTTGCAAAGGGGGTTGAATAATTTTGATTACAAATGTATGTAAAAATTTAAAGTTGCAGCTAATGATTTTTATAACATAATCATATAATGGAAAATACATATTATTGTTTTAAAAAAAAGGCATGCAAAAAAACAGCTGTTTAAATCCAATACAATAAATAATATATAATACATTACACATTGAAATGCATATGAATAAAACATTGTATATACATATAATGCTCCTCTAAACTATTGACCCCTTTTGCACCCTTACCCCCAGCACAACCTAACCCTGCTACACTATTAACCCCTAACCCTTTAAACCCTAAACCACCAATATCCAAACGCAATAAGCCCTACACTACTTAACTGCTAAACCGCCACATCCTCACTGATAACTACACCGTGACCTAACCTATCAACCCACTAACCACAAATAACCCGACCACAAACTACCCCCTAACTTTGTAACCCCGAACCTCCACACACCCCATCGCAAAATACCCTCTAACCTCCTACCAGCTTACCGCATCCCCAAGACCACCTAGGTTGCATAAAAAGGGTCCAACGTCGCCCCTACCTATACCAATATTTTTATGAGTGTTTTCAAAGAAAGATTTGTTTATGAAAATAAGCTTTTTCTTCTATGTGGCGCCACATGGTGGCGTTATATAGACAATATATATGGCATTTGTTGGGGCGACATTGGCTCCCTTCATCAGTTTGTGTTGGATCTAAACTCAGCATCAAGGTGTATCAAATTTACAATATCTTGGAGTTAGGAATACATTAATGTTCTTGACACTAAAGTATATAAAGATGGTCCTTTGTTAAAAACGGATCTATATAGGAAAGATACGGACAGAAATAGTCTTCTTCATTTCACAAGTGCTCATGCACCTGCCCTTGTGAGATCATTACCCTATAGTCAAATGCTTAAAGTTAAGCGTATTGTTAAAGATGAAACCTTGGCATTAAAGAGGTTAAAAGAGATGGGGTCTAAGTTTGTGGAGCAAGGGTATCCTTACAAAATGATTCAAGAGGCTATGGATAAAGTGTTACAATTACCAGAGGGCAAGGTCAATAATGAGAATCTCCAAAAGAGAAAGGACCCTGACAAGATGGTTTTTGTTACAGAGTTCAGTACCTGCAGTGCACAAATACAAAACATTGTGAGGAAGCACTGGCATGTGCTAAAAGAATGCAACCCAGAGGTTTTAGCATTCTGGCAACCCCCTATGCCATCCTATACTAGACTTCCTAGTTTAAAAGATAAAATCATTAAAGCAGATGTTGGTTCCAGAAAGAAATCTAGACTGGGATTCATTACTTCAGAAAATAATGGTTGTTTCCCCTGTCTGAATTGTTCTAGTTGTAACAATATGATAAAAGGTAATTTTTTTTTATCCATCCCCTTACAGGTCAGAAATTCAGAATTAAGGGATATTATAATTGCAATGCAAATTTTGTAATTTACCTGATTAAGTGCCTGTGTGGGTTAATTTATAGATTTAGATTTCAGATAATAGATTATGTACAGAATCCTAGGCGAGGTGGCAATAGAGAGTTGCTTCTTAAAAAACGTGAGGCGTTTTGGATAAATAAATTAGATGCATTAGCCCCAAATGGATTAAATAGGGAATTGGACTTAAATGTATTTTTATAAAAAGCAATAAGTTATATTTAAGGTTTTTCCTTATCACTATCTTTGGTATTCTGTTAATAATATTCTTGCTTACAACAACTGTGTTTTATTGTTTGTGGGATTTTTGCAGTAATCCCTTGGCAGTATGCACATAACTGAGGGTTTAAGTGCTGGATTTTGAACATTTTTTTGCATAAAAAACACTACCAATAAAATAATAAACACTAGCATTACAAAAATAAAACATTACCAAAAATAAAAATCTTCAATCAATAAACCTATTCTAAAACTAAAGAACCCTTTAAAAAATAGCCCACAAGTATTACAGAAAAAAAATAACCAAAAAAACCCAACCAGTTAGCCTATACTAAAACTAAAGTATCCTTTAAAAAAACTATACTAACACTAAAACCTACTCTAAAAATTGCCCTTAAAAGGGCATTTGTTGGAATCATTGCCTGAGGCAACGCCGTGATTGGAGGAAGCTGGTTTCGTCATTGCTGGGTAAGTTAACCAGGAAGAAGCTGGCGGGGGCACCCTACGTTTCAGAAGAAAAAAGGTAAGTATTAAAGGGACAGTCAAGGCCAAAAAAAACTTTTATTTTTCAAATAGGGCATGTAATTTTAAACAACTTTCCAATTTACTTTTATCAACAATTTTGCTTTGTTCTCTTGGTATTCTAGTTGAAAGCTAAACCTAGGAAGGCTCATATGATAATTTCTAAGCCCTTGAAGGCCGCCTCTAATCACATGCTTTGTATTTGCTTTTCACAGCAGGGGAGAGTAGTTCAGGTAAACCATATAGATAGAATTGTGATCACGCCCGTGGGTTGTGGCAGACACTGCACTAATTGGCTAAAATGCAAGTCAATAGATAATAACTAAAAGTCATGTGATTAGGGGCGGTCAGGAGATGCTTAGATACAAGCTAGTCACAGCAGTAAAAGTGTATTAATATAACTGTGTTGGTTTTGCAAAACTGGGGAATGGGTAATAAAGGGATTATCTATCTTTTTAAACAACAAAAATTCTGGTGTTGACTGTCCCTTTAATAGTTTTTTTTTTAAAAAACTGGGCACTTTCAGATGAAAATTTACATTCACTTATGCTTCATTCTTCTTCCTTCACCCATACCTCTGATTCATCGGGCCGAAAAGTTGCAGTTTTGTTTAATTGCTCTACAGAACAGAATCCCAAAACTTCTGTGGCTTATTTATATGATTTTGAGCATATTGGAGCCGACTTTTCTTGTGCTTTTGGGTCAGTATGCACCTTACTGTGCAAACTTTAACCTCAGTTCCTGTTGCCACCAAGTCTTGCTGCAGGACTTTCGCAGTTATTCAGGGTTTTTCTCAACCTGCCATCTCAGAAATCTGGTTGCAGTCATTGATAGCTTCCTTTTTCTGCCCCGTCCAGGTAGTGTAACCACTGATCCTTTAACTTTGAACTTGCAAAATGTGCTTCCAACGTTGTCTCTAGGAACATTCAGTGCCTTTGTTATCTTTTTGTATCCTATTCCTTGTTAAGGGCGATGATCTCTTTTCTTAACTTTTTTTTTTGGACCATTCTTTTGACTTAGCCATATTTCTAACATGCAGTCAAACGGGACATTCAACAAACCCCTAGCCAGCTCAGGTATTTCATATGTTCTAGTTCAAGCACACCTGGTGCAACTAGTGAAGCCCTTGATTAGTTGCATCAGGTGTGCTAAAAAGGGCGGCTAAACCCCAAATTTTTCTTTCATGCTTCAGACAGAGAATACAATTTTAAACAACATTCCAATTTACTTCTATTATCTAATTTGCTGCAATCTTTAGATATCCTTTGTTAAATGAATAGCAATGCACATTGGTGAGCCAATCACATGAGGCAACTATGTGCAGCCACCAATCAGAAGCTACTGAGCATATCTAGATATGCTTTTCAGGAAAGAATATCAAGAGAATGAAGCAAATTAGATAATAGAAGTAAATTAGAAAGTTGTTTAAAATGGTATTCTCTATCTGAATCATGAAAGAAAAAAATTGGGTTTAATGTCCATTAAAAGCAACACCTATTTTGCATATTTGCACTGTTGGGAGGGATTCTTTTCAGGGGGTTGAATCATTTTGAGACTGCAGAATTCATTAAAAAGTTGCATTTTCAGTTGAATTTGTGGAAATCACTTGAAGCATTGTTTGTGTTGAGCTATTTCAATTGATTTTGTTTGATTTGTTCAAATAGCTGAAAAGTCTGTCCATCTTGACAATAAACTTGATTTGCAAAGGGGGTTGAATAATTTTGATCACAAATGTATGTAAAAATTTAAAGTTGCAGCTAATGATTTTTATAAGATAATCATATAATGGAAAATACATATTATTGTTTTAAAAAAAGGCATGCAAAAAACCAGCTGTTTAAATCCAATACAATAAATAATATATAATACATTACACATTGAAATGCATATGATTAAAACATTGTATATACATATAATGCTCCTCTAAACTATTGACCCCTTTTGCACCCTTACCCCCAGCACAACCTAACCCTGCTACACTATTAACCCCTAACCCTTTAAACCCTAAACCACCAATATCCAAACTCAATAAGCCCTACACTACTTAACTGCCAAACCACCACATCCCCCACTGAAAACTAACCTATCAACCCACTAACCACAAATAACCTGACCACAAACTACCCCCTAACTTTGTAACCCTGAACCTCCACACACCCCATCGCAAAATACCCTCTAACCTCCTACCAGCTTACCCCATCCCCAAGACCCCCTAGGTTGCATAAAAACACTACCAATAAAATAAATCATAAACACTAGCATTACAAAAATAAAACATTACCAAAAATAAAAATCTCCAATCAGTAAACCTATTCTAAAACTAAAGAACCCTTTAAAAAATAGCCCACAAGCATTACAGAAAAAATAACCAAAAAAACCCAACCAGTTAGCCTATACTAAAACTAAAGTATCATTTAAAAAACTATACTAACACTAAAAGCTACTCTAAAAATTGCCCTTAAAAGGGCATTTGTCGGGGAGTGCTCTTGTTGAAGGGATTATCACTTTAGCTTCTATAAGAAGCTTCTTCTTTTCTTCTGATCTTCTGTCCGACGTCCTCTTCATGCTGTCTACACAGCAAACTGAAGATTGAATGTGAGGTTCCCATTATATAGGGGTGCCCTTGCATTTTTATTGGCTGATTTTTTTAATTCTTAGTCCAATCAGCCAATACAATGAAAGCTTTTTCCATTGCCTGATTGGACTAATAATTCAAAAGTCAGCCAATAGAAAAGCAAGGGCACCATTTTGTAAGGGGAAACCTTGCAATCAAGCTTCAGTGAGCTGCTGAGACAAAATGGAGAGGACATCAGATGGAAGTTCAGAAGAAAAGAAGAAGCTTCGGACAAAAGATCAGAAGATGGATGGAAGAGGACAGCCCCAGAGGAGCACTGCCATGGAAGAAGATAGAAGAGGTGTGCTGCCAGACCTGCCCACCTAAGTAGCCGGATTAAAAGTTGATAAGTACTACATTTTGAGGTTTAGCATTAGGGATTTTTTTGGGGGGGGAGTTAGTTTAGGTATAGCAAAATAGTTAAATCACTGATGCTCTTTTCAGGGATTTTTTTTAGGATAGAATATTTTTTAGCACAAGAGCTGTCAAAACCATTCCTGGGATTGAACCTGGGACTCCTGGTGTGCAGCATGTTGCTTTCTCTTTGAGCCACCAGAGGGCTTTGTTTTGGGCTGATTTTCTCTCTGACCTACTGCCTGCCCTGGCTGTGCTCTTTAACTCCACCAGCAGGCAGTTACTCAATCAACACCACTATAAAAGGCAGCCTCTCAGACCACTCCCTGCCCTGACATTGTGGTTCACTCTGTCTGTTTGTGCCTCTACTTTGTGCCTCTGCTCTGTTTCCAAAATTCAAGTTGCTTGGTGTATCTCCTGGCATCTAATCTCGACTTGTTTACTGAACTTACTACTGGATCACCGTCTGCTTGGAAAAAAATTGGGTATAGGTTTTTTTTATGGGTGTTTTTTTCTTTTTTCAAAAGGGGACTTTCATTTCAGTATAGGCTTACTAGTTGTTTTTTTATTTTTGGTCATTTTTATTTTTGGTAATGGTTGTTTTTTTTATTTTGTGTAACTAAAGGGGTCTTAGGTTAGGGGTCTTGGGGGGTTAGCTGTTAAGGGGTTAAAGGACACTTATCTGATCGGAACAGCCAATATAATGCAAGCTCAATCTGATTGGCTGATTGGATCAGCCAATCAGATTGATCTTGAATCTGATTGGCTGATTGAATCAGCCAATCAGATTTTCTTACCTTAATTCCGATTGGCTGATAGAATCCTATCAGCCAATCGGAATTTGAAGGACGCCATCTTGGATGACGTCATTTAAAGGAAACTTAATTCGTCTTTCAGTCGTCGGGCCAGCTGGATGTTCCGCGTCAGAGGTCCGAAGAAAGAAGATTGAAGATGCAGCTTGGAGGAAAACTTCGCCCCGATGGAGGACCTCTTCTTTGCCGCTTGGATGAAGACATCGCCGGGATGGAAGACTTCTTCTTTGCCGCTTGGATGAAGACATTGCCGGATGGAAGACTTCTTCTTTGCTGCTTGGATGAAGACATCGCCCGGATTGGATGAAGAGTTCGGCCCGGCTGGGTGAAGACGACTCAAGGTAGGGAGATCTTCTGGGGCTTAGTGTTAGGTTTTTTAAGGGGGGTTTGGGTGGGTTTAGAGTAGGGGTATGTGGGTGGTGGGTTTTAATGTTGGGGGGTCGTATTGTGGTTTTTTTACAGGCAAAAGAGTTGATTACTTTGGGGCATGCCCCGCAAAAAGCCCTTTTAAGGGCTGGTAAAAGAGCTGGTTAATTTTTAATTTAGTAGGGCATTTTTTTTTATTTTGGGGGGCTTTATTATTTTATTAGAAGGCTTAGAATAGGTGTAATTAGCTTAAAATTCTTGTAATCTTTTTTTATTATCTTATTTTTTATTTATTTTACAGGTAAATTGGTAATTATTTTAACAAGGTAGCTATTAAATAGTTATTAACTATTTAATAGCTATTGTACTTAGATAAAATAAATACCAAGTTACCTGTAAAATAAATATAAACCCTAAAATAGCTACAATGTAATTATTAATTATATTGTAGCTATCTTAGGCCTAGATTTGGAGTTTGGCGGTAGCCGTGAAAACCAGCGTTAGAGGCTCCTAACGCTGGTTTTAGGCTACCTCCGGTATTTGGAGTCACTCAAAAAAGGGTCTAACACTCACTTTTCAGCCGCGACTTTTCCATACCGCAGATCCCCTTACGTAAATTGCGTATCCTATCCTTTCAATGGGATTTTTCTAACTCCGGTATTTAGAGTCGTGTCTGAAGTGAGCGTTAGAAATCTAACGACAAAACTCCAGCCGCAGAAAAAAGTCAGTAGTTAAGAGCTTTCTGGGCTAACGCCGGTTCATAAAGCTCTTAACTACTGTACTCTAAAGTACACTAACACCCATAAACTACCTATGTACCCCTAAACCGAGGTCCCCCCACATCGCCGCAACTCGATTAAATTTTTTTAACCCCTAATCTGCCGACCGCCACCTACGTTATCCTTATGTGCCCCTGACACTGCGACCCCTATATTATATTTATTAACCCCTAATCTGCCCCCCACAACGTCGCCGCCAGCTACCTACACTTATTAACCCCTAATCTGCCGTCCGCACGCCGCCGCCAGCTACATTATCCCTATGTACCCCTAATCTGCTGCCCCTAACATCGCCGACCCCTATATTATATTTATTAACCCCTAACCTGCCCCCCACAACGTCACCGCCACCTACCTACAATAATTAACCCCTAATCTGCCGACCGCAAAGAGCCGCCAGCTACATTATAGCTATGTACCCCTAATCTGCTGCCACTAACACCGCCGACCCCTATATTATATTTATTAACCCCTAACCTGCCCTCCCTATCATCGCCGACACCTAACTTCAATTATTAACCCCTAATCTGCCGACTGAATCGCGCCGCTATTCTAATAAATGTATTAACCCCTAAAGCTAAGTCTAACCCTAACACTAACACCCCCCTAAGTTAAATATAATTTTAATCTAACGAAATTAATTAACTCTTATTAAATAAATTATTCCTATTTAAAGCTAAATACTTAAATGTAAAATAAATCCTAATATAGCTACAACATAAATTATAATTATATTATAGCTATTTTAGGATTAATATTTATTTTACAGGTAACTTTGTATTTATTTTAACCAGGTACAATAGCTATTAAATAGTTAAGAACTATTTAATAGCTAAAATAGTTAAAATAATTACAAATTTACCTGTAAAATAAATCCTAACCTAAGTTACAATTAAACCTAACACTACACTATCAATAAATTAATTAAATAAAATACCTACAATTACCTACAATTAAACCTAACACTACACTATCAATAAATAAATTAAATACAATACCTACAAATAACTACAATGAAATAAACTAACTAAAGTACAAAAAATAAAAAAGAACTAAGTTACAAAAAAATAAAAAAATATTTACAAACATAAGAAAAATATTACAACAATTTTAAACTAATTACACCTACTCTAAGCCCCCTAATAAAATAACAAAGCCCCCCAAAATAAAAAAAATGCCCTACCCTATTCTAAATTACTAAAGTTAAAAGCTCTTTTACCTTACCAGCCCTGAACAGGGCCCTTTGCGGGGCATGCCCCAAGAAGTTCAGCTCTTTTGCTTGTAAAAAAAAACATACAATACCCCCCCAACATTACAACCCACCACCCACATACCCCTAATCTAACCCAAACCCCCCTTAAATAAACCTAACACTAAGCCCCTGAAGATCATCCTACCTTGTCTTCACCTCACCGGGTATCACACCGATCCGTCCTGGCTCCGATATCTTCATCCAACCCAAGCGGGGGCTAGACATCCACTGAAGAAGTCCAGAAGAGGGTCCAAAGTCTTCATCCTATTCGGGAAGAAGAGTAGATCCGGACCGGCAACCATCATCTTCCAAGCGACATCTTCAATCGTCATCCGATGAGGACCGGCTCCATCCTGAAGACCTCCACCGCGGACCCATCTTCATCCGGCGACGTCCAACTGAAGAATGACGGTTCCTTTAAGGGACGTCATCCAAGATGGCGTCCCTCGAATTCCGATTGGCTGATAGGATTCTATCAGCCAATCGGAATTAAGGTAGGAATATTCTGATTGGCTGATGGAATCAGACAATCAGAATCAAGATCAATCCGATTGGCTGATCCAATCAGCCAATCAGATTGAGCTCGTATTCTATTGGCTGATCAGAACAGCCAATAGAATGCGAGCCAAACTAAGGTGCCCAACACTTTAACCCAAGATGTCCTGCGGCTAAACAGATTTGAATCAGAAGCACCCCTTATGCAGGGATATAAGGGAGGGTCCTGGCTTGAAATTGACATTGGTGACACTGCACCCGTAACGGAAATAACACTACCATGGCGGCTGGGCATGCCTTGTTGCTCCAGCAGAAAAGACTCTAACAGACAGTACATAATGCAATACTCGGACAAGCTAAGGCCAGCCTGAAAATGTACTGGTATCGATAAATGTTGTTTTAAACTGTTGGTTTAAAAATGTTATAACCTAGTTTATATATGCACATGTTATAGCGACTGTATAAGTTGTCGCCTTCCTAAGTTTTACTTCAGATGGTCATATGCATTTATTTCTGTTTGTTTTTTTTCCTTTTCTTTGGTAGCAGACTATAGGTGAGCCTTAGAACTATTTATGCATTTATGACATGCTGGAGGCATAGTGAATACATACATGCCCTTTATAATATTTGTGTTTTCTGCGGGGTTTAGGGGGGGGCCCTGGGGAGACATAGAATACACTTGAAAAAGGGATTAATGATGTAGATGCTGCCTCAGAGTATAGTTAAAAAAAAAGGGGGATAGCAATACCAATGTCCCTCCAGGGGTCTACGGCCATATCATATATATATGATTTTAGCCTAAGGTTTGACACACAGTTTGCTGAAAGTGTACTTATATGGCCACGCAGGCTCAATAATGTGAATTATTTAATGCTAAGAAATGGGTCTTGCGAAGGTGTGCCTCTTTTTATTTTGTTGGGGGATCCTAGTTTATGACCACAAAAATAGTTATTTTTCACTGTGAGTTATGTGTTGATTGTGTATACAGTCCTGACCGATGCACCGCTATAGACACTTACCAGAAAAGGGTAGTTTCACAATGTTTTTAAATAGGGTGCTAGGTATTATATGCTTCTTCTTGCTTTATATTAAATAATATCCCCAGACGTTACTTAAGCGTATGAACAGGCCCAAGAGAGGCCTACATCTTTTTATTGGGGTCTAGTAAATGAGCACTGTGATTACTGATGAATAGCCATAGTCAGATTTGCTATAAATATTTTATGGGCTTGTACTTTTCAATTAAGACATACTACTGCATAGATATATGTTTGAGTCCTTTTAATTTGTAACAATAATGATTTATTCTATGTACAACTGCCTTATGATATGTAATCTCATTTGACCTTAATAAAGCTCTTTTGAAAAAAAAAAAAAAAAATACAAAGTTACCTGTAAAATAAATATTAATCCTAAAATAGCTATAATATAATTATAATTTATGTTGTAGCTATATTAGGATTTATTTTACAGGTAAGTATTTAGCTTTAAATAGGAATAATTTATTTAATAAGAGTTAATTAATTTCGTTAAATTTAAATTATATTTAACTTAAGGGGGTGTTAGTGTTAGGGTTAGATTTAGCTTTAGGGGTTAATACATTTATTAGAATAGTGGTGAGCTCCAGTCGGCAGATTAGGGGTTAATAATTGAAGTTAGGTGTCGGCGATGTTAGGGAGGGCAGATTAGGGGTTAATACTATTTATTATAGGGTTAGTGAGGCGGATTAGGGATTAATAACTTTATTATAGTAGCGCTCAGGTCCGCTTGGCAGATTAGGGGTTAATAAGTGTAGGCAGGTGGAGGCGACGTTGTGGGGGGGCAGATTAGGGGTTAATAAATATAATATAGGGGTCGGCGATGTTAGGGCAGCAGATTAGGGGTACATAGGGATAATGTAAGTAGCGGGCGGTTTACGGAGCGGCAGATTAGGGGTTAATAATAATATGCAGGTGTCAGCGATAGCGGGGGGCGGCAGAATAGGGGTTAATAAGTTTAAGGTTAGGGGTGTTTAGACTCGGGGTACATGTTAGAGTGTTAGGTGCAGACGTAGGAAGTGTTTCCGCATAGCAAACAATGGGGCTGCGTTAGGAGCTGAACGTGGCTTTTTTGCAGGTGTTAGGTTTTTTTTCAGCTCAAACAGCCCCATTGTTTTCTATGGGGGAATCGTGCACGAGCACGTTTTTGAGGCTGGCCGCTTGCGTAAGCAACTCTGGTATCGAGAGTTGAAGCTGCGTTAAATATGCTCTACGCTCCTTTTTTGGAGCCTAACGCAGCCTTTATGTGGACTCTCAATACCAGAGTTATTTTTATGGTGCGGCCAGAAAAAAGCCGGCGTTAGCTTTTTGGGTCGTTACCGACAAAACTGTAAATCTAGCCGTTAGGGTTTATTTTATAGGTAAGTATTTAGATTTAAATAGGAATATTTTAATTAATAATATTAATATTAGATTTATTTTAATAAGAGTTTAGTTAGGATGTTAGAGTTAGATAGGGTTATTATACTTAATATATATAGAATATAATAACGATATTAACTATATGAACCCTAATATAATTAGGGTTAATATAGTTAATATATATAATATAATAACTATATTAACTATATTAACCCTAATATAATTAGGGTTAATATAGTTAATATATATATATAATATAATAACTATATTAACTATATTAACCCTAATATAATTAGGGTTAATATAGTTAATATAGGTGGCGGCGGTGTAGGGGGGATTAGATTAGGGGGAAATATAGTTAATATAGGTGGCGGCGGTGTAGGGGGATTAGATTAGGGGGTATTACATTTATTATAGGTGGCGGCGGTATAGGGGGATTTAGATTATAGGCAAAAGAGCTGATTACTTTGTGACAATGCCCTGCCAAAAGCCCTTTTAAGGGCTGGCAATAGAGCTGTTTACTTTGGGGTAATGCCACGCAAAAAGCCCTTTTCAGGGCTATTTGTAGGGTTAGACTTAGGTTTAGTGGTAGGGATAGTTTAGTATTTTAGGGGTTAATAATTTAATATAGGTGGTGGCGGCGGCGGTATAGTGGGATTAGATTAGGGGTTAATAATTTACGTGGCCGGACTGTTATCCGACTGACGCTTGTCCGACGGACATTTGTCCGACGGACAATATTCCGAAAGACATTTATCCGGCTGCTGGGTGGGAATGAAGCTTAAAAATCATGGTTTTATAACATTTTTAATAGTGGACTGACAAAAGACAATTAAATCAACTTATATATAACATTTATAACATTTTTAATAGTGGACTGACAAAAGACAATTAAATCAATTTATATATAACATAGTAATTATAATATTATAATTATAATAATTATATTATGTGTTAAAAGTACATCGTGAGGGTAGGGACCCATGGATAGGTTCCCAGAGGCGGTTGCGGCGCCCGAGTCACTGATTGTAACAGAAAATTTTGGATCGTATCTGCCCTCGGCCGAATGTATCTTGATTTATTTAAGTAAATCTTATATATTATGTGCTATTGCCTTTAAAAAGTCTAATCTTGAGTATTCACTGTATTTTTCTAAAACTTTCATTATCCTGTTGTTTATGATTTCATATTTTTTTTTTTGGTTTTCTCAGTTCAACTCCAGAATTAATTTTTTCAATTGTTAACTCCCATTCTGCTTGTTCTTTTCTTATTTTTGAAACTAGTCTGCAAATGCTTGGGTGGGTTATAGACATTCGTTGGTCAAATGCTCTGTGCCATCCTTCTAGAGAGTTGTTTGTTCTAGGTAACCCTAGTTTTGTTCTTTCAAAAGTGTTCCACATAGTAATATCGAAAGTAGGTTTTCTTCTTGTACCTTGTTGTAGTTCGCCAATCCAGGTTTTTTCAAAATAATTTAAAAATTCAGATAAAATGTTACTGTTTTGTTTTTCTATTGATTTTACAAAGTCATTAAATGTTTCAACTACATCTTCCACTGGCACAAATGCTAATGTTTCTAAGCATTTTATGATCAGAGCATTTTTTTCATTATTATACCATATTTTTAAGCCCAAAGATTGTAATTTTTCTCCACAGGCATTGGGAAAAAATGGAAAAAGCATCCATAAATTATTGTATTTTGTAAAAAATTTGTCATGCAATTTATTGCTGCTCTTTCAAAATCTACAGTAATTGATATAGGATTGATATCTGGATTTTTTTCTTTTATAATACTAAAAATTAAAAAATTAAATTATAAGTTTCCTGATTTTTATTTTTTGATATGCAGTATACTAATGGTATGGTATGGTTATCTTCTATTAAAACATGTATTGTATACAACTGAAAACCTAAAGGAGCTGAGTCAAATGTTCCGTCACAGAGCCAGTGTTGTTTTTTTGAAAGAAGATCTACATTTTTTTAGTAGACAGAATGATTAAATTTTCACTTTCGTACATGATGAAATCTTCTCCTCTGGTTGTTTTTCTTAAATCATCATTTAAAATGTTTCCATTTGGTGTTGTTCGATGTCGACGTACCATTCTGGCAAGAGTTTCTTTTTTAGGTAGAGCTCCTGCTGCTTCAAGGGGGAAATTAGATGTGCAATTTTGTATTATGCTTGATGTTACTTCTTCTGAATTTTTAGCAACTTCTTTTATTTTTTCAATTGTTTTCATAGATAAAATCTTGCTGCATTAGGTGGATGTGAATGATTTGATGCATCTTTTTCAATTATATCATTAATGGTTTTTAGCCTTCCTCCACAAAAACCTTTTTTTTCACATCTCCAATATGTGACATTTTCTTTTTTTTTGTCTACAATGTATGCATAACCTTCATATAACATTTTTCTTCCTCCTTTACACGTCTTTATGAACTCCATTTTTTTAATTTGATGTTTTTTTTAAATTTATTTATTTAAGTGTTTGTGTTGTTTTTTTACCTCAGTAGCCACAATATATATTTAAATTTTCCGCTTTTTTACTGATGACAATTACGCAATTACGTAATTGCGTGATTGTGCTGTTCGGCGTGCAGTCGGAAGCAGTGTATTTCGGACATATGTCTGACGGACGAATGTGTTTCGGCATTTTGTCCGTCGGAATTTTGTCCGAGCACCAATAATTTAATATAGGTGGCGGCGGTATAGTGGGATTAGATTAGGGGTTAATCATTTTAATATAGCTGGCGGCGGGGTAGGAGCTCACATTAGGGGGTAGTTAATGTAGGTGGCGGCGGTGTAAGGGGCTCACATTAGGGGGTAGGTAATGTAGATGGCGGTGGTGTAGGGGCTCACATTAGGGGTTATACATTTAATGTAGGTGGCAGCGGGTCCGGGAGCAGCGGTTTAGGGGTTAAATACTTTATTAGGGATTGCGGCGGGGGATCGCGGTTGACAGGTAGATAGACATTGTGCATGCGTTAGGTGTTAGGTTTTATTTTGCAGGTAGTTTAGGGAGTTACGGGGCTCCAATAGACAGCGTAAGGCTTACTACGCGTGCAATTTGTGGCGAGGTGAAAATGGAGTAAGATTTTTCCATTTTCGCCACGTAAGTCCTTACGCTGTATATTGGATACCAAACTGCGCTGTTTTGGTATACCTGTCTATGGTATACCTGTCTATGGGCCGTAACTTCTAGGTTACGCCGTATATGTGATACCAAACCAGCGCAAAATTTGGCGTCGCCGGCTTTTGCGGGCGATGCTGCATATCGGATCGAGGCCCTGATGGTAAATCGACCCTCTTTAATATTTCCATAGATAAGGATCCAAAAATATTTTAACCCCTGCTGTGCTTCCAATGCATTGTTATGTAATACTATAGCATAGAATGTATTAAAGTGAACTTAAAATAGCAATAACATTAAATAAACTGGTAATGACTACATTAATAAAATCAAAATCAAAGGTTCATGGTCTGCTGAACACTTCCCTTTATGAGATGGCTTGTCATCCCTATCATGTACCTGTAGATATGTTTTTCTACTGATGCTAATTTCTTAAGATAAGTCAGTCATTATTTGAGTACCTGCATCTTTGTTGTCTATTATGTGCAGGTATTGTTTGTTAATATGTTTTTACTCTGTCAATTTCTGGTTCAGTGCATTGCCATAACCTGTGTACACCACCAGCTATAATATTAAGTCACTAGTCCTAAAGCCCGTTCACACGGGCCGTGTTGTGTTATATTTAATTTAAATTCTCTCTCTCTCTCTCTCTCTGTCTCTCTCTCTCTGTCTGTCTCTCTCCCCCTCTCTCTCCCCCTCTCTGTCCCCCTCTCTCTCCCCCTCTCTCTCTCCCCCCTCTCTCCCTCTCTCTCCCCCTCTCTCCCCCTCTCTCCCCCCCTCTCTCTCTCCCCCTCTCTCCCCCTCTCCCCCTCTCTCTCCCTCTCCCTCTCCCTCTCCCTCTCTCTCTCCCTCTCCCTCTCTCTCTCCCTCTCCCTCTCCCTCTCTCTCTCCCTCTCTCTCTCCCTCTCCCTCTCTCTCTCCCTCTCTCTCTCCCTCTCTCTCTCCCTCTCTCTCATCCCTCTCTCTCTCTCTCTCTCTCTCTCTCTCTCTCTCTCCCTCTCTCTCTCCCTCTCTCCCTCTCTCTCTCCCTCCCTCTCTCCCTCCCTCTCTCTCTCCCTCTCTCTCCCTCTCTCTCTCCCTCTCTCTCTCCCTCTCTCTCTCCCTCTCTCTCTCCCTCTCTCTCTCCCTCTCTCTCTCTCTCTCTCTCCCTCTCTCTCTTCTCTCTCTCTCTCCGTCTCTCTCTCTCTCTCTCTCTCTCTCTCACCTCTGGGCATGCAGTACTGACTCCCAGCCTCTTATAATGCTGCCCCCCTTTTTGCCCCAACCTCTTTACCTACTGTCTGTGTACCACTTTCTACCCCATCCTCTCTGCCTGTTGCCCCTAGTTTTCCACTTACTGCCCCATGCGATCAGAATAATGCCCCCCCCCATACTCCTCCTATATAAGCCTCACTGCGCCAACCTTTCAGCCTACTGCCTTCACCAGTGTACCCCTTACTGCCCCAACGTTAACCCTTTCTATATGAACCTTACATCCTGCTGCCCCGCAGCGTTCCTCTAACTGTCCCCCTTGGTTTATTTTTTTTCCTCGCGCTGCTGTCGGGTGGGTGCGCGTGCGGCTAAGTAAGTGCGAGGGTGTGATAGGCGGCTAGGGTTCGCGTGCGCGTGCGGCTAAGTGAGTGCGAGGGTGCATCTGCAAGGGGGGTCATCTGCGCACGGTGAAAGTGCTCAAATCAGTTTTGTGAGCTGCGCGTGCGAAGTATCAACAGCTGGCCAAGGGTGCGCGTGCGATCAGCGGCAAGAGTTTGTCTGAACTGCGCATGACGGCTTCAGACAAACTCTTGTCTTTTATAATATAGGATAAGAACATATATTGAGTACCCTTATACATTTATTAAAAGACTTACCTCCCAGTGTTGGGATGTTAACTCCTGCACTTTAATATACATGATAGAATCAGTTTGCATATCTATATCAAACAAGGTTGACTGTGAAAAGCAGCAAACGCCAGTCAAGTTTAAATAAGAAACTAACAGGTAAACTACAAGTTGTTGTACCTACCATCATTTAAATCTGTCTTGTGCTGCATTGCATGAGTGAATCCATGTTTAAAACTGATCTTACAAACCAAAAGGTCAGATTCAGTGAACATTATTTGCATGTGCTTACCCAGAATCCTTTACTGTAATGGAAACACTTTGTGCTACATGATATATTTTATTTTATTTACAATTTATATATGCATCATAGTGCAATGTAAGCTTTATAATTGTATACTGATGTTTTGTAGTATTATGTTAAAGGGGCAGTCTACTCCAAAAATGGTATTGTTTAAAAAGATAGATAATCCCTTTATTACCCATTCAACAGTTTTGCATAACCAACAAGGTTATATTAATATATGCTTTACCTCTGTGATTACCTTGTATCTAAGCCTCGGCAAACTGCCCCTTATCTCAGTGCCATTTACAAGCTTGAATTTTAGCCAATGAGTGCTGACTCATGAATAACGCCATGGGAGTGAGCACAATGTTATCTATATGGTACACATAAACTAGCAGTGTCTTGCTGTGAACAGCTATATAAATGCAATGAGATAAGATGGTCTGTAGTGGCTTAAAGACAGGCACAAATTTAGAGGTTTAAACGTTATAAAGTATAGTAATATAACAATGCTGGCTGTGCAAAGATGGATTATCTATCTTTTTAAAAAAATAAAAACATTTTTTAACTAGACTGTCCCTTTAATGTAGATCTACTGCTGCAGATTTTTCAGTCAGCTTCATCTACCAGCAACAGAAATCCCTGTGATAAATAAACATTTATCTTCTCTTATGAAATGACAAAGGTAAGGTTTGTGTTCCTTCTATGTTTTTAATGTCAGCTGTCCAAACCACACAGTTTATGTTTATTCTTCTTTATTGGGTGAATAAAGCCAAATTGCATAAGACAGCTTTAATAACTATACATAAAACCTTTATCATTTTAATCTACTTTTTCTGTCTTAAGTAGAAGAATCACAGGATTGTTTTTAATTTATTTTGTGGCATATTTCTAACAAAATTAAAAAAAATATTGTTGGACTTGGCAAGTTTTAATCCTTAAACCTTTGTTGAAGCAGTTAAATAAATTGAATTGAATTCTTTCTCCAACATATTGACATTGATTGTGTAATTTCATAAGTGGTAGGAAATCATTTTGATTTACCTGTTCAATTTACAATGCTGATGTTGAAATATGCCTTTCTTTATCTAAGTTTGTATATAAGTAAAGTCATAAATCATGGCTTGATAAATCCTGACAGCTGATAAACCACGGCTCCTCAAGTTTTACGTCAGGTTCCTAATGTCTTGCCTTAAAGGGACATGAAACACAACATTTTTCTTTCATGATTCAGATAGAGAATACAATTTCAAACAAATTTCCAATTTAATTATATTATTTAATTTGCTTCCTTCTCTTGTTATCTTTTTCTGAAAGGTTTATCTAGGCAAGCTCAGGAGCAGCAGAGAACCTAGTTTCTAGCTGTTGATTGGTGGCTGCACATATATATTGATTGTGATTGGCTCACCCATGTGTTCAGTTAGAAACCTGATGGCGTGATCCGATATACGGCGCAGGTTTCGGCGCAAGCGTGGAAACCTGCACCGCCCATAGTTTCAGCTCGCACAGCGAGCTATCACATATACGGCGCCGGCAGTTGCTAAAGTGCCGTAAGTCTGACAAACTAGCGATGTCCAGAAATCTGCGTAAGTACAAATTTCTGGAGTCGCCAGTGACTTACGGCACTTTAGAAACTGCCACCGCCTACAAAAACTGACTAAAGTATTAAATCTCCCGTTACTGTCTAACCACGCCTCCCAAACATAAGCCTGACACGTATACCCCTCTATCCCGCAATCTAACCTCTACCTCTAACTCCTAACAATAAATATATTAACCCCTAAACCGCCGCTCCCGGACCCCACCGCCACCTATATTAACTGTATCACCCCCTAATGTGAGCCCCCTACACCGCCGCCACCTATATTATATATCTAACCCCCTAATGTGAGCCCCCTACACCGCCGCCACCTATATTATATATCTAACCCCCT
Organism: Bombina bombina; assembly: GCF_027579735.1. Classification (NCBI taxonomy): domain Eukaryota; kingdom Metazoa; phylum Chordata; class Amphibia; order Anura; family Bombinatoridae; genus Bombina; species Bombina bombina. Next base: position 309,976,834 of record NC_069500.1, read on the forward strand.
AATGTGAGCCCCCTACACCGCCGCCACCTATATTATATATCTTACCCCCCTAATGTGAGCCCCCTACACCGCTGCCTACTATATTATATATCTCACCCCCTAATGTGAGCCACCTACAAACCGCTGCCACCAATATAATATATTTTACCCCCTAATGTGAGCCCCCTACACCGCCGCCACCTATATTATATATCTAACCCCCTAATGTGAGCCCCCTACATGGCCGCCACCTACATTAACTATATTACCCCCTAATATGATCCCCCTACCCCGCCGCCACCTATATTAAAATGATTAACCCCTAATCTAATACCCCTACCCACCTATATTAAAATGATAAACCCCTAATCTAATCCCCCTACCCCGCCGCCACCTATATTAAAATGATTAACCCCTAATCTAATCCCCCTACACCGCCACCACCTATATTAAAATGATTAATCCTTAATCTAATCCCCCTACACCGCCGCCACCTATATTAAAATTATTAACCACTAAACCTAAGTCTAACCCGAACACCCCATAACGTAATTATTATTAAAATAAATCTAAATAATATTAACTAAATTATTCCTATTTAAATCTAAATACTTACCTATAAAATAAACCCTAAGATAGCTACAATATAATTAATAATTACATTGTAGCTATTTTAGGGTTTATATTTATTTTACAGGTAACTTGGTATTTATTTTAACTAGGTACAATAGCTATTAAATAGTTAATAACTATTTAATAGCTACCTAGTTAAAATAATTACCAAATTACCTGTAAAATAAATCCTAAACTAAGTTACAAATACCACTACACTATCAATAAATTAATTAAATAAACTACAATTATCTAAACTAAAATATAATTAAATACACTAAACTAAATTACAAAAAAAACAAACACTAAATTACAAAAAATAAAAAAGATTACAAGAATTTTAAGCTAATTACACCTAATCTAAGCCCCCTAATAAAATAACAAAGCCCCCCAAAATAAAAAAATGTCCCTACCCTAAACTAAATTACAAAAAGTAATCAGCTCTATTACCAGCCCTTAAAAGGGCCTTTTGTGGGGCATTGCCCCAAAGTAATCAGCTCTTTTACCTGTAAAATAAAAGAACAACCCCCCCATTACAACCCACCACCCACACAGCCCTACTCTAAAACCCACCCTATCCCCCCTTAAAAAAGTCTAACCCCCAAGTGGTCCTTACCTGTCCTGAAGACCGGCGGAGAAGGTCCTGTTCCAGGCGGAGAAGTCTTCTTCCAGGCGGCGACCTCTTCTTCTTCCAGGAACCAGCCGGCACAGAGCGGAGGATTTGAGGACTAATGACCGCGGAGCTGAATACCGTCCTCTCTGGAACTGAAGACCGGCGATGCAGGAACTGAAGATCGGTGATGCTGGAACTGAAGACCGGAGCCATGGAGCGTGTAAGATCCTCTTCATATGATCGCCGCCGTACACTGAATAGGAATTCAAGGTACGCGATTAAAAATGGCGTCCCTTGAATTCCTATAGGCTGATTTGAGCCTTCAAATTCAAATCAGCCAATCGGATGAAAGCTACTTTAATTCTATTGGCTGATTTGAATAGCCAATAGAATAAGAGCTACTGTAATTCTATTGGCTGATTCGAATAGAATATACGAGCATAACTTCTAGGTTACGCCGTATATAGGATACCAAACCCGTGCAAAATTTGGCGTTGCCGGCTTTTGCGGGCGACGCTGCAATATCGGATCGCGGCCCCTGTAGTGCATTGCTGCTCCTTCAAAAAATGATACCAAGAGAATGAAAAAGATAAGATAATAGAAGTAAATTAGAAAGTTGTTTAAAATTGTATTCTCTGTCTGAATCATGAAAGAACATTTTTGGGTTTCATGTACCTTTAATATACATATATCTATATACAAAACACCATTGTCTGTCCTCTAAAAGTAAATGTATGGCTGGTTCCTCCATTTTTTTGTTGGTTCCTAAATTTATGCACATTGCAAAGATTCAAATCTAAAAAAATAGCAGCCAACAGATATTATTGATATGATTATTGCTGATCTTACTTCTACTTTAAAACAACAACAATAAAAAAAGTAAGTGTATTCTTATTTTCAGAATATTTTGCTATGCAAAGAAGTGCAGCCTTTTATAATGTTTATTTGGTTTAAAAACATCATAGGCATTTGACATTTACACAAAGCATAGCAAAACAAGCCATATATCATATATCATCATAAAGCGTAATAGATACAAGGATAATGTATGGTTATCTGAAAAGATTTAAACTAAGATTTAAAGGTAACCAGAGGCTAACTATTCAAGGAGTTTTAAAGGGACATACAACTCAAAATTAAATTGTTTTTTTTACTGTAAATAGAACTATTGTTTGCAATACAATATGTATTAGCAAAACATTTTCCAGTAAATATTATTACTGTTTTAGTGATTTTTTATTTCTGTGCATGGAGCTTATATAGATATGCCTCATGCCCCTGGTTTCAAACACCATGGGCTTTGTTTAACAAATGCCAAACGGACATTGTACAAGCAAATGCTTGTGAAACCTTGCCCCCTGTACTTTCGCAACCAATTGAGGGTCAGATTATGAGTGGAGCACAAATTAACGCTTCTGCATGAACGTTAATTACACTAGAAGTTTGATTTTTGTGCTCTTTGGGTTGGGCTTGTATTACGAGTTGAAAGTAAAATGTTTTCGCTCTCACGCTAACCCGAACAAGCGCAAAAATCTGAGGTTAGAATATCGTGTGCACATTAATTTTTTCCCCATAGAAGTCAATGGAGAAAAATTCGTGCAAACTCGATTGCATATTCTCATTTGTGCTAACTCGACATGAAAATATGAATATTTCACATTGCAATGTTTCGGCGCATAAAAGAATATGTTCTATTTATTCATAAATACATATTTTTACATAAATATGATGGTATTTTGGTGCAATATATATCTATACCTTTATATATATATGTGTGTATATATACATATATATATATATATATATATATACATACAATGATATATATAGGTATAAACATATACATGTATATATAGGAATTTCTATTTAGAAATATATAGAACTTATTCTGTTATTTGCAGAACATTGGAATATGAAATAATTACAGTAAATACATAGTTAAAACCTTTTTTTAAGTATGTATATTGCATAAAAATGGTTTTACATGTTTTCATCTACTTAATGAAAATGTATGTGTTAAAAAAGGCGCTAGAAAAGCTAATACAAACTACGAGAGATAGTGGAATATTCAAGAAACTGAGGTGCAAATTGAATGCAATGGGGACTAGCTTAAGAATAGATAGCAAGTCTATGAATATATACTGCTTGATGGTTATTCCCTGATTGTACCTACACCCAATAAAGCCGCAAAGATGTGTAAAAACAACAGCATAATTATTGGCAGGTTTGTATACACAATATATATAAGAGGAGAGAGCCCAGATTCAAATGGATTGCAATTGTTGCATATAATAATGTCCTTTGTTGTATCCACAAATTGATCAAAAGTCACTATAGACACTTTCCATATAAAATCAATATGTATTTGAGAAAATATAAAATGTTCAAATTATCGTTCAAGGTACCATTTGGTGCAACACTGTCTTTCTTGAGACAGTTGACGATAATTTCAGGATATCCCTTTAATTAAAATTGCATTGCGGTAGTAAGTGAAATAGTAGTGGCCACCCACTATTTAAACTTTAAAACCCCGCTCTAGGGAGGATGTTGAAGCACAGTGTATCAATATATAGACACACCAGACAGATCTATACCTTTAGGTGAGTTTGTGTTGCGCCTGCTATGCAGGTAATCTCACCCTTCCTCGGATACGCTGGATTCTGAAAGGCTTCCGATGTTAGTGCTTCTATTAAATGTGGTTGCTGGTTCCGGTTTCTTCAAACTAGCGCAAGTTACCGTAGGGAACCAGTTCACTCCTCCTGCTCTTAGTACTCAATTGTAAAGCCTGCAAATAGGGTGAAATGTGTAGAAAGCTGTGTTAAAGATTGTTCCCTTTGTTTCCTACTCTATCAAGGAGAATATCTGCCAAACATGGAAGTTTTTAAACTAGTCCAGAGATTCGATCACTCCCTGCGTACAATTGAGTACTAAGAGCAGGATGAGTGAACCGGTTCCCTACGGTAACTTGCACTAGTTTGAAGAAACCGGGACCAGCAACCACCTTTAACAGAAGCACTAACATCGGAAGCTTTTCAGAATCCAGCCGTGTCCGAGGAAGGGTGAGATTACCTGCATAGCAGGCACAACACAAACTCACCTAAAGGTATAGATTTGTCTGGTGTGTCTATATATCGATAACATTGTGCTTCACATCCTCCCTAGAGCGGGGTTTTTAAAGTTTAAATAGTGGCTGGACACTACTATTTCACTTACTACCGCAATGCAATTTTAATTAAAGGGATATCCTGAAATTATCGTCAACTGTCTCAAGAAAGACAGTGTTGCACCAAATGGTACCTTGAACAATAATTTGAACATTTTATATTTTCTCAAATACATATTGATTTTATATGGAAAGTGTCTATAGTGACTTTTGATCAATTTGTGGATACAACAAAGGACATTATTAAATGCAACAATTGCAATCCATTTGAATCTGGGCTCTCTCCTCATATATATTGAGTACACAAACCTCCCAATAATTATGCTGTTGTTTTAATATTATATGTATTATATTTGTTTAAGTATATGTATGCTTATGTGATATTTCATTAGTAAATGATATTTTTTACACATCTTTGCGGCTTTATTGGGTGTAGGTACAATCAGAGAGTAACCATCAAGCAGTATATATTCATAGACTTGCTATCTATTCTTAAGCTAGTCCCCATTGTATTCAATTTGCACCTCAGTTTCTTGAATATTCCATTATCGCTCGTAGTTTGTAATACTTAGAGCTTTTCTAGCGCCTTTTTTAACACATACATTTTCACTTATTCACTTGTAACCAGGAGGAGGTTATTATTAAAGAGGCATACATACATGAGAAAGCATACATTAAAATGTTAAGGTTAAACTTTACATCCAATTGTCAACTGTGGTTTAATAGAGACAGGTCACCCCTAAGAGTAGTAGGAGATATGTCAACCTCAGTATAATCAGTAATAAGCCGTCAAATGAACAATGTGTAGATTATTACTAATGTGGCAGGTACATAACTCCCCTCATCAACAGTGGTAAATAAAATTTTATTAGAGTGATAAACCACTAGAAAGCCCAGTAATATACTTTAAAGTGAAGGTCAATTTTGATGAATTAGTGCCCGGTTTTTAAGGGCACTTTAATTCATCAAAATTGACATTTCATTTGTTTTCTTCAAAAACTTACCTTTTAATCCTGACAGCCGCTAAAGCGATTCCCCCAGCCGTCCGAAGCCTCTTCATACATCAGAAATGATGAACCCGGCTTCCTCTAATCATGGCTTCCCCGGGGGAATCATGGCCTGAGGCAACGCTGTGAATGGAGGAAGCCGGATTCGTCATTTTGGACCCGCGAAGAGGGCTTGCGGCTTGGGCACTAATTCATCGAAATTGACCTTCACTTTAAATCTTCCCACAGTGGGCAGATAGAAAATGTAATTAACACTATTTTATTTTCCCATATTTAATGGCAATAAGTATCTTTCAAATTGAACTCAAGTTCTACATAGAAATAAGGCCAGCAGCAAAGTGAAACAATATTGAAACACTGTTATGCAGATTCTGGCTAGTTGCCAGTAAACCAGTGTTAAATAAATTATTGTGATAGCTGGCTAATCCTAAATCCTGAATTCTACAGCAAATGTTAAATTCATGGGAATGATTTTACTTATGTTGTCTGATATTTATGGATGCTTTAACACGTTAGTGTAGTTGTAAGATTCCTTCTGGTAGTTTATACCACTACTCCACATTGATTATAAGACTGCACTTCCAGGTGCAAATAGCTGAATATTTCCACACTAATATTAGTTTTATTGTCCTTTATTTGAGGGTCATATGATAATGTAAGCTTCTTGTTACAGCTAAATTCACACTCTCAAAACATATCAATAATCTTAGCAGTTAAGCTTCCATAACAATGTATATCAACTAGTTAAATAATGAATAGTAGTTATTGTTGATTCCACTCCCCAGATGGTATTAGAGTAGATTCTATCCGTATTTAGATAACATAAAGTTACTTCTTTTTCCCATAACAATGTTGGATTAGTACTGCTATCTTGATATTGCAGCCTGAATTTTGAACAGAATATAACAATGTAATCTTTGCAGTTAACTAATGTGGCTAAGCTATGTATCAGGTGGACTATAGTAGGTGCGGTAACGTATCAACATAAGTATAAGGCTAGTAATCCAGCTTTATAAATGATACCACAGCAATTAGATACACTCTAAATGTCCATAGGATGGCATCAACAATTTAGGATCAAAGCTACCCTATGTTTAAAAAAATGGAGCTCCCACCTAGCTCCCAACACTCCCTAACGCATTTCGCCCCCATATGTTTATGTTAAAACCCTTTGGTTGCCTTTTTTTTTTCTAACACCTGATACCTTATATGTTTGAGCCTTTATAACTTTTGTGTGCAATTTTTGTTTTAATAATTTTTATTAGATAGTGTTATTATGAGTGTAATTATACTTTGTAATGTATTTCGATGTGTTTTGTGAAACTTTTATGTCTCACAAAACAGTTAAAGGGATATGAAGCCTAAAGTTTGTTGGTGATAACTAAATTTGCATAATCTCTGATATAAACATGCCACTGCTGGCTTTATTAGTAGGATAATATTTGAATGCAGGTGCACATATTGTTTCCAGCTGTCCTCTGTAAAAAAATACTGGACAATCTGCAAATATCTGAGTCTCCTGGTCACTCATAAAGCTAAATAGAGCCTTTATAGAGTAATAATAAAGATTTCAGTTCACAATTAGTGATGTCGCGAACCTAAAATTTTGCGTTCGCAAACAGCGAACGTGAACTTCCGCAAAAGTTCACGAACGGGCGAACCGGGCGAACCGCCATTGACTTCAATAGGCAGGCGAATTTTAAAACCCACAGGGACTCTTTCTGACCACAAAAGTGATGTAAAAGTTGTTTCAAGGTGACTAACACCTGGACTGTGGCATGTCGGAGGGGGATCCATGGCAAAACTCCCATGGAAAATTACATAGTTGATGCAGAGTCTGTTTTTAATTCATAAAGGGCATAAATCACCTAAAATTCCTAAATTGTTTGGAATAACGTGCTTTAAAACATCAGGTATGATGTTGTATCGTTCAGGTAGTGTAAGGGTTACGCCCGATTCACAGTGACAGACCAAACTCCCCATTTAACGCACCGCAAACAGTCCATTTGCACAACGCAAACTCCCCATTTGCACAAGGTTGGATACCAAGTGGGCCTGGCACACATGCTGGCAGGCAGGCAACTGCTATTAGATTACACGAGCAGACTGATGTTTCACAGTCAAAGAAGTTTTTTTTTTTTAAATTTACACTACTGTTACAACAGATATGAGTGGTGGCACTAGTTGGCAAGTGGGCCTGGCACACACGCTGGCAGGCAGGCAACTGCTATTAGATTACACTATCATACTGATGTTTCACAGTCAAAAAAGTTTATTTTTTTTAAATTTACACTACTGTTACAACAGATATGAGTGGTGGCACTAGTTGGCAAGTGGGCCTGGCACACACGCTGGCAGGCAGGCAACTGCAATTAGATTACACTAGCAGACTGATGTTTCACAGTCAAAAAAGTTTTTTTTTTAAAAAAATGTACACTACTGTTACAACAGATATGAGTGGTGGCACTTAGCAAGTGGGCCTGGCACACACGCTGGCAGGCAGGCAACTGCAATTAGATTACACTAGCAAACTGATGTTTCACAGTCAAAAAAGTTTTTTTTTAAAAAAATTTACACTACTGTTACAACAGATATGAGTGGTGGCACTAGTTGGCAAGTGGGCATGGCACACACGCTGGCAGGCAGGCAACTGCAATTAGATTACACTAGCAGACTGATGTTTCACAGTCAAATTACACAGGCAAAAAAAAAAAAAAAAAGATGTTCTAGCCCTAAAAAGGGCTTTTTGGGGTGCTGTCCTTACAGCAGAGATCAGATGAGTCCTTCAGGACTGTAGTGGACACTGAATACACTAGCCTAGCTATCAATTTCCCTATAAAATCAGCAGCAGCTACACTATCCCTCCTCTCACTAACAATGCAGGATCAGAATGAATCTAAAATGGCTGCTGTCCGGGAGCTGGGAGGGTCTGGGAGGGAGTGTCTGCTGCTGATTGACTGAAATGTGTCTGCTGACTGTGAGATACAGGATCAAATTTTACTCAATGATGACGAATAGGGGGCGGATCGAACATCGCATATGTTCGCCCGCTGCGGCGAACGTGAACAAGCTATGTTCGCCGGGAACTATTTGCCGGCGAACTATTCGCGACATCACTATTCACAATCAGCAGACATGTAATTATAGCACTTGTTACAGTAAATGTCATGCCCCCATCTGGTCCTAAACTCTGGTCTCTCATGTTGGGTATCCCAGTGACTTTATACTGAGCCACCAGAGGGCTTTAGTTGTGGATGCTTTACTTTTGTTTTCTGCTTTCTCTCTCAGGCTCTCTGTCTCCACCTCCTGTCAGCTGTTGGTAATGTACAATTACCAACAGACTATTTTAACCTGCCTGGCTAATCAGTCTTTGCCCTGACATTGAGTTTTCTCAGTCTGTGCCTCTGGTTGTGGAAGAAGAATCCTTTTGCTGTTTACTTTCTGGTATTGACCTTGGCTAGTTCGTTATTCTGTTTATGTGTGACCCTTTTGCCTTGAAGCCTAATTTTGATCTGACCTTTTAGATTTTCTACCTTGCCTGTTTTCTGACCAAGCCTCTGGATTCACCTTGTACTGTATTTGCCAGAGAGATACCAACCCTGCTAGTCTGACCTTGTTTCCTGCTTTATGCTGCAGCTCCTGAGGCCATCTTATTGCTGCAGTGCCTGCACTTTCCTGGTCCACTTCAGCTACAGTGTGTACCTTGTCTACTGCAGCTCATAAGTACTCTGCCTGCCTGAATTGCCAAGCCCTGTGTTTAACCTCTCAACTGTTGTTCACAAAAAAATGCTACAACTCTAGGGGGCGCTATTTCCCTATCACCAAGTTATGCTTGTGAATCTAATATAGATCCTAGCACAGCAAAATAATATAAATAATATAATTGCAATAAAATCAACAGACCATGTCAAAATAAAATACTAGTGATTGTCCAACTATGGAACAACACGGGCTATGAATAAAACTCTGTATTGATCCCTTCTCTGGATCAGGCAGTTGTAGTAGGTGGCTGCTCTGTGTGATAAAACACTGCTTGCTCCACTAGACTTCTGTGAAAATGAATCACAAACAAGGGCGCCTCCTAGTGAAAAACTGGTGATATATAAGATAGATATATACTATCAAAACATACTCACAAGTATAGCAGCACCCAATTGTGCTAAGTAGGGAATTCTGGGAACTCTGTGTCTCAGCTCACTGATCCAAAGAGCAGGGAATCCTTTTGACCGCTCCTATTGCTGTGAGCTGAATTAGTAAAGCTCAGACTTCCAAAAATCTCCAAATATATAATATCCAAAGATTTTATTGAAAAAATTTGTTTTAGAAACAAAAGGGCATTACATGTACCCTATGTATATTAAAAAACAGTAGCGCAACGTGTTTCTCAGCTCTCCTGGCTGTTTCCTCAAGCTTCTGTTAGTCTTATGGAAGTACTAGCTTTTAAATAGAAAACTATCCAATCCAAAAAACACCCACTGATACAGATGAGTTGCCTTAATTACCTGTCTCCTTAGGAAACATACATTACAAAGAGCAAGTATCTGAGCACTCGAGGGGGCAAAATAAAAGTAAAAATTATTTATTGAAAAATGTTTAAAAGATGTATGTATATCCTTAGCCATAGGAATACATGCTCAAGGTGTCAGCTAGGAAAAGGGACGCCCAACCAATCAGAGCCCTGAATCAGAGCACCCATAGGAACTCCTCCTCCAAGCCCAAGGTGGCATCTACAAAGTATAGTAAAATAACAATATGTAATAAAACAACATTACAAAATCCTTGTATATCTGCTAACAGGCTCTATAATATGTACTAAAAGACAAGCACATAAAAGTATCAAGTACAGATCCATAATAGGAGATACAATAAAATAAAATCTACCTAGGATGTTTATGTATCTCATTAACTACTTATATGGTTGATGTTGTTAATGAATTTTAGTGTATATAATTGATAATGCATACAATAGTATTGTTATTCAAAGAAAGGGCTCAATACATATGAGGGGGAGAGAACTATGTTTTAATAGATCAATCTATAAAATAGGAGACATCCCATTGTAGGTTCATACCATTTGGGTGTCTCGTATCAAGTTTCAAAATCCAAAAGAGTTCTCTTTTGGTTAAAAGTTTGTGCCTATCCCCCCCCCCCCCCCAGGGCTCCTATGAACAATTTCAATGATCTGTACTCCAAAACTGGGAACACCCGTGAGATGCAGGCCATTAAAATGTTTGGCTATGGCTGAATCTTTGTTAAAGTTCTCTAAATCCATAACGTGCTCTCTAACCCTGTCGCGGAATTTGCGGGAAGTTTGACCAACATATTGTTGTTGGCAATGTTTACAGGTGAGAAGGTATACTACCCATTTGGTTCTACAAGTAGCGTTTAGGTTAATTTCAAATGATCTTTGTGTGACACTAGAGTAAAAATGTTGTCCTAGTGTCAATGATTTACATGCTTTACAATTAAAATTGTTACATTTGAAATTGCCCTTACGATTACAATGGAGCCACGTTGTACTATTAAGTTTAGTTGTTTAGACCATACTAGGGGCAAGTTTTGAGCCCAAGGTCCCAGGTTTTCTGGATACAAATTTACAATTGTCTACTGAAGTTGACAATAAATGGTCATTTTTAAGTAATGGAATATGTTTTCTTAAAATTTTGACAACTTCATTGAACTGAGCAGAATAGGGAGTGCTAAAAACCACTGATCCTTCTGTGAATTGGTTTGATTGGTATGATTGTTTCTCATATGTTAGATCACAGTTGGTGTTTCTTCTCAATCTGAGAAATTGACTTTTGGGAATGGACCTTAGGAGGCGTGGCGGATGAGCAGATTTGACATGAAGAATGGTATTGCCCACAGTGGGTTTTCTATAGATGCTCAATATGATAGTGACTTTGTCCGCCACACCTTCCAAGGTAAGGTCCAAAAAGTTTACTACTGAATAATTTGATTCTCCAGTAAATCTTAGTTTGTTCTCATTTGTGTTAAGATAGTCAAGAAAATCTTAGATAGAGAAACTTTCTCTCTGGTTGGTATTATCCATGATAAATATCATATCATCGATAAACCTGTTATAAAGAGTAGTGTTGCCGATGTATGTATTGTGATCTGAGAAAATGTATTGGAGTTCCCACCGACCCACAAATAAATTTGTGTAAGTGGGGGCAAACTTTGCCGCCATTGCCGTTCCACAAAGTTGGAGATAAAACTTGTCAAATAAAAAGTAATTGTGGGTTAGTAGGAACTCCAAAAAATCGCATAGGAAGATCTTATCTTCCTGTTGATATGAAGTATCTCTATCTAAAAACCACTTAACAGCCCTGATCCCTTGATCATGTGGGATACATGAATACAAGGATTCTATATCTATTACAACCCAACTAAATGTATCCTTCAGGTAATATTTTTTAAATTTTCAAGAAGGTGGCTAGAATCTCTAAGATAGCTATACAGACTAGTGACAGGAGGCTTGAGGATGGAGCCCATCCACTCGGATACAGGCTCCAAAAGGAAGTCAATACCCAAGACAATCGGCCTACCAGGGGGTGTTTGCAAATTTTTGTGGATCTTTAACATGATGGAATATGGGAATGACAGGGGACTTAGGTACCAAAAGTTTGAGTTCTTTACTTTGTAAAATGCCCAATGCCAAACCATCCTCCAGTAGGTTCACAAGATCTTTTTTGAAAATATTAGTAGGGTCTGAAGGCAGACTTCGATAAGTAGATGTATCTGAGAGCTGTCTTTTAGTTTCAAGTAAATAGCTAGTTTTTTTCCATGAGGACAATGGCTCCTCCCTTATAAGCATTTCTTATCACTAGATTTTTATTTAGTTGTACTTTTTTCAGTGCTGTTGATTCTCTGTGGGATAAGTTGTTATAGATATATCTATGCTGATTTTTTTCTTCTGCATTGCTAGCTAGTGATGTCGCGAATTGTTCGCCGGCGAATAGTTCCCGGCGAACATAGCTTGTTCGCGTTCGCTGCGGCGGGCAAACATATGCAATGTTCGATCCGCCCCCTATTCTTCATCATTGAGTAAACTTTGACCCTGTATCTCACAGTCTGCAGACACATTTCAGCCAATCAGCAGCAGACACTCCCTCCCAGACCCTCCCAGCTCCTGGACAGCAGCCATTTTAGATTAATTCTGATCCTGCATTCTTAGTGAGAGGAGGGATAGTGTAGCTGCTGCTGATTTTATAGGGAAATCATCTGATCTCTGCTGTAAGGACTGGTTGTGCTGGTTGTGCAAATGGACTGTTTGCGGTTGTTTGCGGTGCGTTAAACGGGGAGTTTGGTCTGTCACTGTGAAGCGGGCGTAACCCTTACACTACCTGATCGATACAACATCATACCTGATGTTTTAAAGCACGTTATTCCAAACAATTTAGGAATGTTAGGTGATTTATGCCCTTTATGGCTTAAAATCAGACTCTGCATCAACTATGTAATTTTCCGTGGGAGTTTTGCCATGGATCCCTCTCCGGCATGCCACAGTCCAGGTGTTAGTCCCCTTGAAACAACTTTTCCATCACTATTGTGGCCAGAAAGAGTCCCTGTGGGTTTTAAAATTTGCCTGCCTATTGAATTCAAAGGCGGTTCGCCCGGTTCGCCCGTTCACGAACAGTTGCGGAAGTTCGAGTCCGCCATTCGCGAATGGAAAATTTTAAGTTCACGACATCACTATTGCTAGCTAGTTTTATCAAATCCCTTTCTACACTATTTTGGAAAGCATTTATATATAGCCCTCTAATTTGTATGGGATAAAAATCCCTATTTTGTGTTATAATAGGGATGATAGAATGCGTTCCAAGACCATTGAATTGGTCCCCAATGAAAGATAGCTCTCTCATGACCTCCAGAGTACAATAATCCTTGAAGTCCTTTAATTGCTCTCGATGACTAAGTTGTATAGAGGAGGTGGGACTGATGATTTCTTGTTCATCCTGGCTTGTTTTGTCTTCTGTGAAGAAATTTTTGAGGGTTAATTTCCTGACAAACTTGTTGACATCCAAAATGGTCTCAAAGTCTGAGAATCTATTGGTTGGGGCAAAACCCACGCCTCTTGACAGGAGGGATTTTTCTTCTTCTGTCAATTTATAGTCGGAGAGATTGACTATGCTGAGGCTGTTCTCCATTATTTTTTGCTTTTGCGAAGATGCTTTTTTGTTCCTCCTTTGGAACCTCCTTGTCCTACGCCTAAAGGGACACTTTTCTGTGTGGGGGTTGGTGCATTGGTAGCTGCTGTTTCATCATCGAAATCTTCCAATGAGGATGTAGTTGCTGACCCACTATCAGGTACTGATGAGACTATTGAATTAGGTTAAGGGTCTGATGACTCCAATTCTGTTGAAGAGAAAGACACCATCTTGTCTTTGTTCTTCTGTTTGTTCTTCAATATTGATTTTGAAGTTTCTTTATCTTTAGCATCCTTTTTGGGGCCGGAGTAATGTCTAAATCTTCTGTTGCCGTATTGAGGCCAGAAGTATACTCTATTGTTCTCATATTCTTTACGGTCCCGATCAAACTTGTTTCTTTTTAAAGCAGCCAATTCAGTGTCAAGGTTTTTAATGTGTTCCTTCATTTGACCCTTTAGGGTGGTGTATGATTCATTGTCTTTGAGACTTTTTACTAGTATGTTATTTGTGAGGATTGTGTCTCTAAGTTTGTCTCTTCTTCTCTGTTTATCTTTTACCAGGATTTTAATAAGAGTTTTTGAGCAGTTTGTTAAAGCATCATTCCACTCCTCTATCAAATCTTGATCTTCCAGCTGGTAGGTAGGGAATTTGCGCAAGCGCAAGCCTCTGGATATTCTGTTGGATTTGAAGTAATGATCAAAAGTCACAATATCCCACATTAATCTCAACATTTTTTCATGGGCATTAAATTTAGATTTAATGTCTGGATGCTGTTCAGTTTCATTGTTCTGATTATTGAAAATAGTATTGAAATAAGCCCTTCTATTTTCCAGGTCAAAATTAGAGCCTGGAGCAGGATGGTTTATCTTGCATATTTAAATATCAAAAAGTAAAGGTGTATAAAACACCAACAAAACTGGATATATGGATGAATATCCTAGTATGTTTATAAGCTTGTATTGCCCCCTCCTAGGAAAAGGCACTGCGAGTAAATAGCATCTGCTATATTCAGAGTTTATATAAAAATATTCAAAAACTTTCCGCTAGATTTAGAGTTCTGCGTTAGCCGTCAAAACCAGCGTTAGGGGCTCCTAACTCTGGTTTTGGCCGCCCGCTGGTATTTAGAGTCAGTCAGGAAAGGGTCAAACGCTCACTTTGCAGCTGCGACTTTTCCATACCGCAGATCCCCTTACGCCAATTGCGTATCCTATCTTTTCAATGGGATCTTTCTAATGCCGGTATTTAGAGTCTTGGCTGAAGTGAGCATTAGAAATCTAACGACAAGACTCCAGCCGCAGAAAAAGTCAGGAGTTAAGAGCTTTCTGGGCTAACGCCGGTTCATAAAGCTCTTAACTACTGTGCTCTAAAGTACACTAACACCCATAAACTACCTATGTACCCCTAAACCGAGGTCCCCCCACATCGCCGCCACTCTATTAAATTTTTTTAACCCCTAATCTGCCGACCGCACACCGCCGCAACTTACGTTATCCCTATGTACCCCTAATCTGCTGCCCCTAACACTGCCAACCCCTATATTATATTTATTAACCCCTAATCTGCCGCCCCCAACGTCGCCGCCACTTACCTACAATTATTAACCCCTAATCTGCCGACCGGACCTCACCGCTACTCTAATAAATTTATTAACCCCTAAAGCTAAGTCTAACCCTAACACTAACACCCCCCTAAGTTAAATATAATTTTTATCCAATGAAATAAATTATTTCTTAATAAAAAAATTATTTATTTATTTATTTAAAGCTAAATACTTACCTGTAAAATAAACCCTAATATAGCTACAATATAAAAGTACTAAAGTACAAAAAATAAAAAAAGAACTGTTACAAAAAATAAAAAAATAATTTACAAACATTAGAAAAATATTACAACAATTTTAAGCTAATTACACCTACTCTAAGCCCCCTAATAAAATAACAAAGCTCCCCAAAATAAAAAAATGCCCTACCCTATTCTAAAATACAAATAGAAAAGCTATTTTACCTTACCAGCCCTTAAAAGGGCCTTTTGCGGGGCATGCCCCAAAGAATTCTGCTCTTTTGCCTGTAAAAAAAAAAAAACAATACCCCCCCCAACATTACAACCCACCACCCACATACCCCTAATCTAACCCAAACCCCCCTTAAATAAACCTAACACTAAGCCCCTGAAGTACTCCCTACCTTATCTTCACCACGCCGGGTATCATCGATCCGTCCAGAGGAGGCTCCAAAGTCTTCATCCAAGCCCAAGCGGGGGCTGAAGAGATCCATCATCGGGCTGAAGAGATCCATCATCCGGCTGAAGAGGTCCATCATCGGGCTGAAGTCTTCTATCAAGCGGCATCTTCAATCTTCTTTCTTCCGGATCCATCTTCATCCCGCCGACGCGGAACATCCATCCTGACCGCCGACTTCCCGACGAATGACGGTTCCTTTAAATTACGTCATCCAAGATGGCGTCCCTCGAATTCCGATTGTCTGATAGGATTCTATCAGCCAATCGGAATTAAGGTAGGAAAATTCTGATTGGCTGATGAAATCAGCCAATCAGATTCAAGTTCAATCCGATTGGCTGATCCAATCAGCCAATCAGATTGAGCTTGCATTCTATTGGCTGATCAGAACAGCCAATAAAATGCGAGCTCAATCTGATTGGCTGATTCCATCAGCCAATCAGATTTTTCCTACCTTAATTCCGATTGGCTGATAGAATCTTATCAGACAATCGGAATTCGAGGGACGTCATCTTGGATGATGTCATTTAAAGGAACCGTCATTCTTCAGGAAGTCGTCGGCCAGGATGGATGTTCCGCGTCGGCGGGATGAAGATGGATCCGGAAGAAAGAAGATTGAAGATGCCGCTTGATAGAAGACTTCAGCCCGATGATGGACCTCTTCAGCCGGATGATGGATCTCTTCAGCCCGATGATGAACCTCTTCATCCGGATGATGGATCTCTTCAGCCCGATGATGGACCTCTTCAGCCGGATGATGGATCTCTTCAGCCCGATGATGGATCTCTTCAGCCCCCGCTTGGGTTTGGATGAAGACTTCGGAGCCTCCTTTGGATGGATCGGTGATACCCGGCGTGGTGAAGATAAGGTAGGGAGATCTTCAGGGGCTTATTGTTAGGTTTATTTAAGGGGGGTTTGGGTTAGATTAGGGGTATGTGGGTGGTGGGTTGTAATGTTGGGGGGGGTATTGTATGGTTTTTTTTACAGACAAAAGAGCAGAATTCTTTAGGGCATGCCCCGCAAAAGGCCCTTTTAAGGGCTGGTAAGGTAAAAGAGCTTTTCTATTTGTATTTTAGAATAGGGTAGGGCATTTTTTTATTTTGGGGGGCTTTGTTATTTTATTAGGGGGCTTAGAGTATGTGTAATTAGCTTAAAATTGTTGTAATATTTTTCTAATGTTTGTAAATTATTTTTTTATTTTTTGTAACTTAGTTCTTTTTTTATTTTTTGTACTTTAGTTAGTTTATTTAATTGTATTTATTTGTAGGTATTTGTATGTAATTAATTTATTGATAGTGTAGTGTTAGGTTTAATTGTAGATAATTGTAGGTATTTTATTTAATTTATTTATTGATAGTGTAGTGTTAGGTTTAATTGTAACTTAGGTTAGGATTTATTTTACAGGTAATTTTGTAATTATTTTAACTAGGTAGCTATTAAATAGTTATTAACTATTTAATAGCTATTGTACCTGGTTAAAATAAATACAAAGTTGCCTGTAAAATAAATATAAATCCTAAAATAGCTACAATATAATTATAATTATTTTGGGGGATTAGGGGTTAATAAGTGTAAGGCTAGGGGTGCGTTAGGAGCTGAACGCTGCTTTTTTGCAGGTGTTAGGTTTTTTTTCAGCTCAAACGGCCCCATTGTTTCCTATGGGGGAATCGTGCACATGCATGTTTTTTAAGCTGGCCGCGTCCGTAAGCACCGCTGGTATTTAGAGTTGCAGTGGTGGTAAATTATGCTATACGCTCCCTTTTTGGAGCCTAACGCAGCCCTTCTGTGAACTCTAAATACCAGCGGTATTTAAAAGGTGCGGGGGGAAAAAAGCATGCATAGCTAACGCACCCCTTTGGCCGCAGAATTCTAAATCTAGCGGTTTATTTTTTATTATTTACTATTATTATACATGGTGTCAGTAAATAAGAATGTAGTGTCTGATATGTAAAAGCCACTTGTAGCTGATAGCAAAAATGTCAATGAGGCACTTATTATTAGTTTATTTGTTTTTTGTTATTTCAGATCTCCTAGTTTATTTTGGAATAAGCAAAGTACAGTGAAGGTATTAGGTTTCAAATCCTAAAACATAAAGCAAGAAGTTCACTTTACCTTATGCCTGTGTCCCAAAGGAAGGCAGAGGAGGTGATCACACTCAGTAACTTTTCCCTGGAGATTCCGCTAAATTACTCTCCAAAAAGTCAGATGTTATTACTTTGTATACAATATTAACACAAAAGTACAATTAACAATCTTGTCAATGATGTCTAAATAAAAAGTTATATATCATATATCTACCAAATACTGTTAATCAATTTACATTAAAAACCCAAATATTTTTTTAACTTATTTAAATTTAGTAATTAACTATGTTTAAAGCAAACATTAGCCCAATTTCGATCTAAATATACATTGCTAGTAAAAAGATTTACTTTTCTTACTCCGGCCATTTTGAAAAGGTCGCCTGACCCCTCCTTACCCTGATGTGAATTAAACATAATTTTCAGCTTCAACTAGGGATAAGTGTCGATCCTGTGCGTCCACGTGTGTCACGCATGCGCCGTTTTCTTCAAGGGGGCATTTTAAGTAAGGAACCAAAAAATAGCGCTTAGTAGCATAGCGGTTGTTATTTGTGGTGGACCTGTGTGCCTTCCATTCAGGCACACAGGTCTGCCGCAAATAACAACCGCTATGCTACTAAATGGTATTTTTTGGTTCCTTAAAATGCCCCTTGACGAAAACGGTGCATTGTGAGTGTGCGATACACGTGTACGCGCAGGATCGACACTTATCCCTTAGTTGAAGCGGGAAATTATGTTTGGGTGATGTCAGGGAAAGGAGGGGTCAGGCGGCAGCCATTTCAAAATGGCCGGAAGAGGAAAAGTAATTATTTATACTAGCAATGTATATTTAGATCGAAATGTGGCTATGGTTTGTTTTAAACATTGTTAATTACTTAATTTAAACGTTTAAATAATTTTTGGGCTGACTTGCCATTTCAGGCTCTATTTTAGGCAATTTGCAGGACCAGGCTACACTTACTCATTTCAGACACCAGATGACACTCTTATTCTACATTCTTTTCATTTAGCTTTTCTTGCCATAACAGATTCTTTGTTATTTACATACGTAATTTCATAGGCTCTAGCATATTCTGACCTTGTGTAAAGATCCCGGCTTCCATGCAAAGCTTCACAAGATCTAAGGCTTAATTTGCTTTTTTTAACATTATTGAGAACCCTGCATAGCAAAATAAACAGCTCTCAAATTAAAATGTACCTTTTTTTTTAATTCTTTGTGGAACTTTTAAGGACTGACAAGTAGGGTTGACATATGTCCTACAAAGAGATACTGGACCACCATTAGGTGACTGGGCACAATGGTCACCAAAGCTCGACCTTTGACCCCACTCTTGATCCTACCATGTATATTTTTCACAACTTTGCAGTCATTTTACCATTTGTCTGCCAGAAACATACAAATCAATAATTGAACGTTTTTGACTGCCAGTAACACAGGTAAACAGTAGAGATTTGACCACTCCTTGACTGCCCCACACTTTTTTCTGCTCCATATTTGTACTGCATTGAGGCACAGGAGGCATTATATATTTAAGTGAACAGTATTTTGTAAACATTTTACTGGACAAACTGCTAAAATACTGGATTGTCCTGTTGAATACTGGACATCTGGCAACCCTACTGATAATCCCGCCAGAGTGGAAAGCATTACATCATCGGGCCCCCAATCTTTTGAACTCACTTTACTCACACAAACACACATATACATATATATATATATATATATATATATATATATATATATGTAGTAGCCGTATTAGTCCAGTGGTTAAATATCAAAATAAGAGTATCGCAGTATGCAGTAATACCTTCTTCTTTTTTTGACTAATATTACATAGTAAAAGAAAAGCTTTCGAGAGTTACCTCTCTTCCACAGGTCTTAAACAGTATTGTTAGTCCAATAAAAAAGGTATTAGTGCATGCTGCAATACCTTGTTATTTTTATATATATATATATATATATATATATATATATATATATATATATATATATATACAGTATCTCACAAAAGTGAGTACACCCCTCACATTTTTGTAAATATTTTATTATATCTTTTCATGTGACAACACTGAAGAAATGACACTTTGCTACAATGTAAAGTAGTGAGTGTACAGCCTGTATAACAGTGTCAATTTGCTGTTCCCTCAAAATAACTCAACACACAGCTATTAATGTCTAAACCGTTAGCAACAAAAGTGAGTACAGCCCTAAGTGAAAATATCCAAATTGGGCCCAATTAGCTATTTTCCCTTCCCGGTGTCATGTGACTCATTAGTGTAATATATATATATATAGGTCTGAGGAAGGGGATATATTATCCCCGAAACGTTACTACACGGTCACAGTAAATATTTTTGCTTTTGAAAAATCCAGTGAGTGCAAGTTTTTTGTTCATTTATACTACAGTTCACTAGTACCCTGGTAGTTGGATTTAAATGAGAGTGCACTCCTTTGCTGTTCTTCTATATATATATATATATATATATATATATATATATATATATATATACAGGGAGTGCAGAATTATTAGGCAAGTTGTATTTTTGAGGATTAATTTTATTATTGAACAACAACCATGTTCTCAATGAACCCAAAAAACTCATTAATATCAAAGCTGAATACTTTTGGAAGTAGTTTTTAGTTTGTTTTTAGTTATACCTATTTTAGGGGGATATCTGTGTGTGCAGGTGACTATTACTGTGCATAATTATTAGGCAACTTAACAAAAAAGAAATATATACCCATTTTAATTATGTATTTTTACCAGTGAAACCAATATAACATCTCAACATTCACAAATATACATTTCTGACATTCAAAAACAAAACAAAAACAAATCAGTGACCAATATAGCCACCTTTCTTTGCAAGGACACTCAAAAGTCTGCCATCCATGGATTCTGGCAGTGTTTTGATCTGTTCACCATCAACATTGCGTGCAACAGCAACCACAGCCTCCCAGACACTGTTCAGAGAGGTGTACTGTTTTCCCTCCTTGTAAATCTCACATTTGATGATGGACCACAGGTTCTCAATGGGGTTCAGATCAGGTGAACAAGGAGGCCATGTCATTAGATTTTCTTCTTTTATACCCTTTCTTGCCAGCCACGCTGTGGAGTACTTGGATGCGTGTGATGGAGCATTGTCCTGCATGAAAATCATGTTTTTCTTGAAGGATGCAGACTTCTTCCTGTACCACTGCTTGAAGAAGGTGTCTTCCAGAAACTGGCAGTAGGACTGGGAGTTGAGCTTGACTCCATCCTCAACGCGAAAAGGCCCCACAAGCTCATCTTTGATGATACCAGCCCAAACCAGTACTCCACCTCCACCTTGCTGGCGTCTGAGTCGGACTGGAGCTCTCTGCCCTTTACCAATCCAGCCACGGGCCCATCCATCTGGCCCATCAAGACTCACTCTCATTTCATCAGTCCATAAAACCTTAGAAAAATCAGTCTTGAGATATTTCTTGGCCCAGTCTTGATGTTTCAGCTTGTGTGTCTTGTTCAGTGGTGGTCGTCTTTCAGCCTTTCTTACCTTGGCCATGTCTCTGAGTATTGCACACCTTGTGCTTTTGGGCACTCCAGTGATGTTGCAGCTCTGAAATATGGCCAAACTGGTGGCAAGTGGCATCTTGGCAGCTGCACGCTTGACTTTTCTCAGTTCATGGGCAGTTATTTTGCACCTTGGTTTTTCCACACGCTTCTTGCGACCCTGTTGACTATTTTGAATGAAACGCTTGATTGTTCGATGATCACGCTTCAGAAGCTTTGCAATTTTAAGAGTGCTGCATTCCTCTGCAAGATATCTCACTATTTTTGACTTTTCTGAGCCTGTCAAGTCCTTCTTTTGACCCATTTTGCCAAAGGAAAGGAAGTTGCCTAATAATTATGCACACCTGATATAGGGTGTTGATGTCATTAGACCACACCCCTTCTCATTACAGAGATGCACATCACCTAATATGCTTAATTGGTAGTAGGCTTTCGAGCCTATACAGCTTGAAGTAAGACAACATGCATAAAGAGGATGATGTGGTCAAAATACTCATTTGCCTAATAATTCTGCACTCCCTGTATATATATATATATATATATATATATATATATATATATATATTATAATTCTAAACTGTAAATAGTATAATAGTAAGAAATTCCCTGTCACTTGAACAATATATATAAAACAAAAGTGGCATTATCATTAGAATTAGATTAGAATTCATTTTTGCAAACTGTGCTTTTTTTTTTTACCTTGAAATAACTATAACATTTGTTACAAAGTTATTTTCAGTCACATTTTGATTAATAAAAACGAATGCACTGTCTTGTTTTAAAACATTTTTTGGGGAACAGGAACGTTAATAGGACACAAGCAGCACATTATCACAGATCTGTGTGATGCCAGCCTACCCCCTGGAGGTAAGTCATGCCATGGTAACAACCTGTCACACGTGCATATAATTATCTGTCTTACTTTCCATTGAGGGTTGAGTTAGAATTTACCAGGGACCTGTCCTGCATGTTCTGACTATAGCTTAATCCCAGTAGGATTTCCCAGCATTAAATTGCACTGTTCTCATAAGGAAAGCCCCATTTGGTGCAACTAATATGTTTTGTCATCTTCCACTGGCTTTCCTCTTAAAGTGACATTGTAGTGTAAAAATAAATAACCCTCCTTACAGGTGTTAAATACATAGAAAATAATAAATACATACTTTAAAATAAAGCAGTTGACTTATAAAGTAGAATGTCTCTTTTGCAGAAGAATAGTTTCTAGAATATGTACTGATTTCAAGCCCAGTATGAGTAAAAAGTATGAAGGAGACAAAAATAAGTTACCACAGGCAGTTTTATATAGTGTCAGATGGTTTACATTTTTGTTAGGTGTATAATACTGACATAAGACAGTATGCACAATTCACCATACAATTCGGAGACCACACTTGGATTTCCAGTCTCATTCAATTAAAATCCTAGTAAGAAACATAAAAGCCAAGAACCTGTTAGGGATACAGCAAGGGCAAGGACACTGGTAGTATGGCTAATCCTCTCTTATGTACAGGAATCTCCCTTATTTGCCCAAACTTTTTTCAAGGCTCCCTTATTTATCTTAGAATATATTTTTTCTCTTATTTTATAAAACATCTTCATTTCAAACATTTAATATTGTACTCTTGTACTTTTATTTAGTTAATAATGTTGATGTATCTAACAGTTTAGCAACTAAGAGCCAGATTACGAGTGGCAAGCTAACAGTTACATGCGAGTGATATCGGGTTTATTGCAACTGTTTGTGTTCTTTGGATGTTGCATGCACATTACAAGTTGAAAGTAAACGTGTTCGCTCAAGCGCAATTGAATTTAACACTCTTTAGGTTTGCGTGACTACAGAGCTCTGGTTAACTGTTATGCTTGAATAAAAACGTTGCACAAAAAACATTAAAAATACATTTAAAAGTACAGTTACACTCATAATAACACTATCTAATAAAAAAATGCATTAAAAAAGTTATAAGGGCTTAAAAATATGAGGTGTGCACACAAGCAGGAGCGATTAAAAGCGATCCACTCGTAATATAGCCCTAAAAGAGTTTCTGAAAAGGTCTGATATTCCAGATTTTAAGTCACTTTTTGCAATGGCAATATGAATGGATGCTCAATCTTCTTTTTATTTCTTAGTTATTTCCAACAGAAGCGGCATTTAACATGTGTAACATTTTACTGTTTTTATTTACTCCAAGATTGAATCTCCAAACACTATGGGCTAGATTATAAGTGGCACGCTATTTAGCGCTCCAGTTCGAGCCTAAACACCCCTAGAAGTAATCTTTTTGTGCCTGCAGGTTAGCTTGCCTTTTACAATTTGAAATTAAAAGCTATTTTCAGGACCTCTAATATCGCGTGCAACCTTTTCTCCCTATTGACTTTAATGGAGGGGCAGAAGAAAAAAAATGACACTTATCAATTGCACGCTAACTCAACAGGAGTTATTCTTATTTTGCATTCCAATGTTCTTCATATACAGGACAATGTTATTTTTATTTTAAATACATATTTCTATATATTTCTATATATATCTGTATATACCTATATCTATTAATTTGTATATATTTTTTTTTAAATTACATTTCTTTCTATGTGAAGAACACATAAATGCAATATATGTGTAACGATCTTCGGTTTATTTTAGGACTAATGCAGCGTCGGGTTAGGGCATATGAAAAATTAATTATATTAAATATAAAATATTCAAAAAATATTAATAATAATTATTAAAAATTATTAAACATATTCTAAATAATCTATAGAATATATCTATATATTTTACAGTATGTTTAATAATATTTAATAATTTTTATTTTAAATATTTTATATGCAATATTTCAATAACGCACCTTAAGAATACTATGTTTTTATGTGTGCTAACCCGACCTAAGATCTAAATTAAAAAAATGTGATGCACAAAACACCTGCAATCGGGTTTTCGCTCGAGTAGGGTGTTTTAGTTTTTTTCCCCCTTTTCACACTTTTTACTTTCAACTTGTAATAAGTACGGTATCCAACACACGCAAAAACCCGAAGTCGAGTGCAGTTAGCACAGTTATTGCATGAGCGATAATTAGCACTCCACTTGTAATCTAGCCCTTGTATTGGTTCATTTGATGGACTTTCATTTGTCCACTGCTTGCAAACTTAAAGGAACAGTCTACTCCACAATTGCTATTGTTCAAAAAGATAGATAATCCCTTTATTACCCATTCCCCTGTTTTGCATAACTAACACGGTTATATTAATATACGTTTTACCTTTGTGATTACCTTGTATCTAAGCCTTTGCAGACTGCCCCCTTATTGCAGTTCTTTTAACAGACATGCATTTAGCCAATCAGTGCCCTCTCACTTGTAAATCCACAAGCGTGGTCACAATGTTATCTGTATGGCACACATGAACTTAAGCCCTCTAGCTGTGAAAAACTGCCAAATGCCTTGAAATATGGTTTTAGAAATTAGCATATGAGCCTACCTAGGTTTAGCTTTCAAAAAAGAATACGAAGAGAACAAAGCATATTTGATGATAAAAATGAAAGTTGTTTAAAATTGCATTCCTTGTCTGAACCATGAAAGTTTAATTTTGACTAGACTGTCCCTTTAAGTTCTTTGTAATGTTTTCACTTATTGATCTTTGGATACAAGAACGTCAATGTGTGACATCTAAAGAAAGTGTTGAATGGAAAATATTCAAGGTAAGTTTGTACAAGTAAAACCTGATAATATATTTGTGTTTAGAAATAATATAGCAAAATACGAGATACGAGATTATTCACAATATGCTATATAAATAATTTGCATATAAAAATCAAGGAAAGTCCTGCATCTCCTCTCAACCTAAAATTATATAAATTATTTATAAACAATAAACACCTTTTAATTGCAACATTCTCCTGCAGTTTTCCAATAGATTCACAAACCAGCAGAGTCTGACTGTTATTACAACAGATTAGCATTTTGTTTGCAGAATACATTTTTTAATTGGTTAAACTCCACCCACTAATAGTAGTATTAGGTGAAGCCAATCAGGATTTCGGTGACAGGGATTGCAACTATCATTATGTTAACAAAGTCTATATTGTTTAGTTTCAGCAGAAATGATAACTGCAAATTAGGGATATATACAGTATATATATATATATATATATATATATATATATATATATATATATATATATATATATATATATATATATAAAACATTTATTAATTGTGCATTAATTAATATAGATGGTGAAATTGGAAAAAACACTAAAATTATCCTTGTTTTTTTTGTTTAGTTTTTTCTCTTCAGTGTATCTTTTGCTTTCATGAACATCTGAATCATTCTTATGAAATGACGTGAAAACCTGAAATACATTTATTTTAAAATAATATTTTCTTTATTTTTGAGCAAACATACAGCAGCAAATCTGGAACTATCATACCTGAAATTGCTTTAAAAATAATATAAAAATGTTTGAACTGCTATATTATGTTCAAGTGTGCAACTCAAACTGATTGGAATGGAATGTTTTTAGTCTGCTGGTGTAAAAATGCATTGCTAGCTGCATGAGAACTGAAATTCTCGTGGTGTAACATTTGAAATAAACGGTGTATGTGAAAATATGATTTGTTAAATTGGTATATTTACTTGGCTTCATTGAACAGTTTGAAGAGATACCTCACACTTTATGGAATATAAAGTGATTTTGTTATGTATGTGTATATGTGTGTGTGTGTGTGTGTGTGTATATCTATATATATATATATGTGTGTGTGTGTTTGTGTGCATCTATATATGTGTGTATATTTGCAGTGTGTGTGTTTGTGTGTGTATTTAAATTTATGTGTGTGTGTGTATATTTGCAGTGTTTTTGTGTGCATTTACATTATGTGTTTGTTTTAATGTATGTACAGTATATGTGTGTGTATTTGCAGTGTTTGCATGTTTAAATGTATGTACATATGTGTGTATTTGCAGTGTGTGTGTTTAAATGTATGCATATGTGTGTCTAGTGTGTGCATATGTGTGTGTGTATTCATAGTGTGTGTGTTTATTTGCAGTGTGCTTGTGTGTGTGTTTCCATGTATGTGTATGCATGTGTATTTGCAGTGCTTGTGTGTGTGAGTGTGTGTTTGTGTATTTGTGTGTGTGTGTTTTCAGTGCGCTTGCGTGTGTATTTGTGTGTGTATTTCCATGTATGTGTATTCATGTGTATTTGCAATGCTTGTGTTTGTGTATCTGCATTGTGTGTGTGTGTGTGTGATGTACTTGTGTGTTTGTGTACTTCTTTAACAAGCTCTATAAATAACATTTAGTAACAAATTACTTCTAGGAGAATTATCTAAATATTAAAGTAGAAAGCCTTGCTAAGAACTTGCAAATCCTTTTGGGGTTAAGTACATGACAACCGGTCATGACAGTACAAAAACAAAACCTGCTGTGGCCATTTGGTTCTCTTGTATTTCCTAACAAATTGATCCATGTGATACTGAAGTACTTCAAAGGGGTTATTGTTGAGAAATCATGTTTAAACTCTGCTGGGTAGATGAATGTGGGAACAGATTGGTTTTCAAAATACAGGATCACGTTGTTCCAGACAAATGAAAAATGTATTTATCAAAGTGTTAACTTTTTATATATTTTGCATCAGAACAGTTTCATTTTTTAACATTGTTATTCTTCATGTCACTTTATAATAATGTATCAGAGATTGTTTTTCAATGTAATCATAGAAGAGAAAGATTGAAGGTTTGCAATGTACTTTCATTGTGCCAGTTTTTCCGGTAATTTAACTCTGAACATTATAGTTTTCACACTGCTCTTAAAAAGACTGGAGTACATCCTGCCCAAATGTAAACATCCTATAAAGAAATTGCTTGATCGGTGCAGGAGCAAATTTATACCTGCCCCTAACTGGCAACAGTAAAGGGGGTAAAATAAATATTACTCCAGAGGCTTTTAAAGGGTTATGTCCATAGGTTGCAAAAAATAATACAAATTACAGTTTTCATTCTTTTAACATGTTTATTACGTATGCAGATTTTTTGCAATGCAGGGATTAACCCATTCCTGCTAGGACTTATATGTCTACATCTGAACAAAGTTCTGATGTAAACAAATAAATAAAAATGTATATTTATAAGATCATTCATGCAATCATGTGAGTCCAATAATGGGATCGAGTCATGGTGGAGTGCCTATGATGCTAGGTACTGTACGTCCTCCAGCCCGCAATCCCCATTAGGAAGCAGCTATGGCTTTAGGACAGCCAAACAGCAAGAAAGTTCTATGCCGACCTAACGGCGCTAATGCCCAATGCAGTTAGGATGGCATGGATTGTCCTAATGGCATAAAGGGGTTAACTTATATGCTATTTATATAAAATATACAATTCATGTCCCTTTTGCTTTCTTTACAACATCTTATGCTACAATGCTGCAAATAAAAGAATCAGCTGAGATCTGCAGTTAGGTTGTGCTCAGGAATCCTATGTAAAAACAGTTCTGGGTTTTTTACTCAACTTTTTAGTCTTCATAAACCTTAGGATCCAGGTGTAGTTACTCTTACAATACAATCACCGCAGGCTAATGATGCCATCTAAGGATAAGACAGCTGCGTAGATTTCTAGGCATTTTAGTTTTGACCTATGTTTTTGTGTTTTTAATGTTATCTGGATTGGTAAGTAATGTTACCCAGAATTCCCACAATATAATTTATCTCTTTGAAAAGCAGAAATGAATTTGGTACTGGGATGTATTTAGACATGTCACATGGAGGAACTATGCAACTCTTCACCATACCACCTTTAAGCTTTTTAATTTAATGGAGCACATGATGTGATCATTCTCCCCCTATTAGACTGCCAACGTCATCCAAGGCAGTTAGTTAATTTATAAGTTATATCATGCCAATGAAAAACTGCTTTATATGTAGCTAATAAGGAGTACAATTTAAGGTTACTGGTGGTATCATGTCAGTATTTATTGAGACAAATCCTCTGCATCTTATAAAGCTAAATCAAGTATGACATGAATTAAAGGGACAGTCTATTCAAAAATAAACTTTCATGATTCAGATAGGGCATGCAATTTTAAACAACTTTCCAATTTACTTTTATCATCAAATTTGTTTTGTTCTCTTGGTATTCTTTGATGAAAGCTAAATACAACAAGGATCTCACTAACAGAGATCCCAATAGGGGGCGCACTAGTAAAGTGAGAGCACTATCAATTGAGAACCAACAGTTCAAAATACACTCACATATGTACGCACATATATATAAAGAAAAGATGTATATAAATACAAATTGAAAAAACCAGATGGTCAGTTTCTATATATGTGTGTTATATGATTAAATCAGAAACAAATCAATTCACATAGCATATACATAATATCAATAGTAAATAATAAAAATAAAATATAAATATATATATAGAACCAAAAAGTCTCGCTCAAGGTGAAAAGTCCAAATGTGGATTCCAAAACAGAGATATAATAGGAGAGAAGTCCGGCAACGAAGGTCAGTGAAGCTGCTCTCTCTCCTCACAGAGTGACATCTAAAAAGCAAGAGAGGAGAAAAAGAGAGGCGCTTGTGTGTACCAGTAGAATCAATACAGATAATTAGTGTGTATCCACAACAGGGTACTCACATTTTCTCAGAGCACTCATACAGTGCTATCAGGCACGTACTGGGTAATCTCAGCAACCCAGCTTGCTGAGTTTCCAACGCATACAGGAACACTTGTGCTTTAAATCCTTAGAGCTGGATCACAGGAGCAACCCCACGCACAGCAGGCAAGGAGACACACAGGAGATTCCACACAGAGGGAATCTAATCTCGATGGTATTGGTTGGTAGGTAATGGTAAAATGATCAGTGCAGGTTCCAATATTAAAATTTTAATTTTTTATTAAAAACTATAATAAAAAGTAGGAACCAATAGGTAGGGCACAATGTGACCCTCCTTGTAAACATGCAACGCGTTTCTCAGCACCAACGCTGTTTCTTCAGGCATATAATACAAACTGATCAATGTTCTTCTATATATACATATACAAACAAACCAACCTTACCAATAAACTAATTAAAAAAATTGGAGATCACAAACACCTGAGAGTCTGCCTATAGGGGGCCGGCTCCCAGCGTTTTAACCCTTCATTTGAGATTTCACATTTTATATGGTATACATTTATAACGATCTGTCATATCTAGTACATTCATAATAGCCTGTCATATGTAATCAATACCTCTAATTAAGTTCCAAGTGCAAAACTTGATAATCCGTATGCTCCATAATATTGTGCAAGACATTGCCAAAATAAGAAGCCTCATATGTAAATAAACAATAAATATTGTACTCAGAATGTATGTGTGACTCTGAAGTTATACCTCAATCGTTGATATAAGCTTGTACCGTGAATTTTCATGGTTGATCGTTTGGTCCGCAATAGTTGTGTTGATGGCGGAAGTGACATCACGATTAGCTACTACCAATCACATAATTAAGCACACGGAGCAATGACCAATCATGTGATTGTGATTACATGAAAATAGGATGAATGAGGTGTAAACATATGTGGTTATGGTATTGCTATGACAACAGGAAAGTGTAACTAATAATATCAGTGATTCCCAAGTGACCAATCAAGTGAACATAATTGCGAAAAAGGGATAAGACTCATGTTGCATTAAACAAGTGAACAATGTTAAGATATAACCAATGTTATAAAGTGGAACCAAAAGAAATGAAATGAAATATAAACATGTGTAGTGTTACTATGATGGCGAAGGGGGATGTGTCTAAAAGTGTCAGTAGTTCCCATACAGCAATGGTGTGAATGTAATTACGGGGACTGATTGTGAAGAAAAAATATAGATATAATAATATTATCTTGCTAGAATGGCCACACGAATAAGTAGTATATATATATATATATATATATATATATATATATATATATAGTATACAGAAAACAAAGCTAATATTAGCTGGCCATAGCAACCTCAAAAGATGCAAATATATCTATGTCTCACAATATCATCAGATAATCACCAACAATACTTATATAAATTAACTCAGTCTACTGAAATCAGATGAAAAGCATCAACTATGACTGCAATACGATAATATATACAAGTGATCTAACCTATAAACAGGCTTTGTATATAGCAGTGTAAATGACAGAATGACTGCAAAAAAGATACAAAGTGATATAATATGGGGGAAAAAAGAAAAGGTTAAGAATAATAATAAATGTATCAATATAAGAATACATAAATAACCAAATGGTTATAATTACTAGAAGTGAATGTAATGATGTGATATAGTTAATCACAACAAGTAAATAACAAAATAAATAATACAAATTAAAATGGTGTAAACCATCTCAGAATGGACACCCATATGATAGTGCTATACCATAATAAAAAATAAATGTGAAACATATAAACGAAAACTCCAGTGTACAACATATCATTAATTGAAAGCATCTGAATCAATAACTTCATTGAGACCCTTGGGGACCAAAGATTGGAACTTATAGATCCAAAAGGTTTCCCTTTGTCTTAATTTAATGTATCTATTGTATTGCTGGGATGGTGGAATATATTCAATTGGGGTGATAGAATAACTACAAGGTTCTCCAAAGTGGCTCTGTGCATGGTGTCTCGGTACACGTCTGGGTACACTGTGATTAAGTAACCTCTTTTTCACATTTCACAGATGTTCGCTCCATCTGGTGCGAACTTTGCGAGTCGTGTGGCCTAAATATTGTAGGCCACACTTGCAGGTTAGTGCATACACTACGAAAGATGTATTACAGGTAATGCAACTTTTTATCTTAAATACCTCGCCCGTAGTGCTAGCAGTAATAACTGTTGTTTTGGGTACAATATATTTACACATTTAACATCTGGGATGACCACATCTATATATCCCTGGAGAAGTATGTCTAGAAGCCTGTCTCTTTATTTTACTGGACACGACTACTCTGCTAGGTGCAAGTTTTTGCTTCAGGGTAGGAGCCCTCCTAAAGGTCATAATTGGCTGATTTTCTAATATTTGTTTGAGAATGGGGTCTTGTTGTAAAATGTGCCAGTGTTTGGTGAGAGACTTTCTTATCGCTCTATAGTTGGAGTTATATTGGGTTATAAATCTGGGTTGTGGAATCTTATCAGTGTTTTGAGTGATCATAATATCTTTCTTTTTCTTATTCTGAAGTAATGAAGTTCTATTAAGGTCTATAGCTCTTTCTTCACTGTTCCTGATCAGGGATAAAGGATATCCCTTTGCCAGAAATCTATCTGCCAAAATACATGATTGTTCATCATAAATCTGCAAAGTACTGCCATTTCTCCTAATTCTATTGAATTGGTTGAAGGGAATGTTTGTCTTCCAACTCCTCAAGTGGTTGCTTCCAAAATGTAGAAAGTTGTTGCTATCAACCTTCTTGAAAAAAGTCGAAGTACAAACATTCCCATTGTAATAGAACATCCAAGAATTCATTTTTCTGTGGCTGGATATTGGAAGTGAAAGTGAGACCCATATTATTATTATTGAGATGTTTAACAAATAACTCTGCTTACTGAGTGGTCCCATCACAAATAAAAAGCAGGTCATCAATGTAACGGCCATAGAACACAAGGCTCTGCGCCCAGCTGGAACCATAAATGTATCGTTCTTCAAAGGCTCCCATGTAGAGATTAGCAAAGCTGGGCGAGAACCTGGTGCCCATGGCCGTTCCCCTAACCTGCAAATAAAAATCATCAAGAAATTGAAAATAATTATGTTTCAGGATGATTTCTATTATCGTTACTAGAAATTCTTTCTGCAGAGATGGCATATAGATGTCATCATTTAAATATGACTGTATTACTCGTAACCCAATATCGTGGGGGATATTTGAGTAAAGCGCTCCTACATCGCAAGTTAGCCATAAGTATGAGCCCCCACAACTAAACATACCAAGTTTATTGAGGAGATCAGTGGTGTCACGGATATAGGATGGCAAATGAATAACATATTTCTGTAAGAACAAATCTATATATTCAGAAAGTCTGTCCGTGACACCATTGATCTCCGCAATGATGGGTTTCCCAGGAGGCTTCAGGACATCCTTGTGAATCTTTGGAAGATGGTAGTAGAAAGGGACACTAGGATGGTCAGGCATTAAATAGCTTTTTTCTTTATTATTTAAAATCCCCTTTCTACCACCATCCTCCTAAATCTCAGCCAGCAATTTGCTTTGCTCTGTTGGATCCACATTGAGTCTACAATAGAGCTTTTTATCATGTAGTATCCTAACTGCCTCAGCCACATAATCCTTGTAGTCCTGAAGGACAATTCCGCCGCCTTTATTGGCTTGGCGAATGACCAGATTCTTATTTTCCATTAAGCTATTGAGAGCTTGCTGTTTGTTAGGCCACAGTTTACATTTACCAAAAGTTTTAGATGGAATTTTTTCAAAGTCATTCATTACCATCTGTTGAAATAAATCAACATATGTAACCTCTGGTTTCAGAGGATTAAAATTAGATGGTAATTTTAGATGGGTATGTATACTGGACTCAAATAAGTCATTGCCTAAATCATCCGGATCTACAAAATAAGTGGTTGGAGAACGAGAACTGTCAGAATTTAACAAAATTTGAGTAGCCTCTAATTTTTTCCTCCTCATATTCTTAGTAGAAAAATGTCTTTGTAAAGATAGTTTTCTTGTATACCTATTCAGACCTACGAATAGATCAAACAGATTATGAGGATTGGGAGGGCAGAAGGATAATCCTCTACCAAGAATTCTAACCTCATTATTTGTGAGTACATGAGATGAGAGATTAAAAATTCCTTCATTTAATTTTGAGAGTTTTTCCTTTTTGATGGTGTTACCTCTACCTCTTTGTCCCTTTTGGGAAGGGTCTTTTTTTCATCATTGGTTTCGGTTGTAATTCCTTCTCCACAGGGGTGCCAGCTGATGCTCCCCTAAAAAAGGCCAATTAGAGGTAGAGGGAACAGCATCTCTGTTTTGAATTTGCAATCTATCGTTGGAATAATGATTGGGTTCAGACCCAGCCGAATACTGAATTTGTTGATTAAAAGTATTAGCTGGTTCTCTATTTTGCATTAGCTGACTTTCAACATTTTGTAACGGTTGGAATCTATTTACAATGGGTATATCATTAGGGTTGGCATAGAACTGTGCATTTTGTGATGGTGAACCGGCAAAAGAGCCAGAGTTCATATTTGTTGGAGTATGATGATATCTACTCTCACAATTGGACTGCTGGTAATGATGTCGGTTATCATAGTTAGAATGTTGAGGATTATTATATCTGTAGGGCTGGTGAGTATTTTTATTCCCTGTTTGCATATTAGATTTACTATAGGGTGGGGTATTGTAATTGTTACTACGTGTGACCTGATTTTTATTTTTGTTCTTATTTTTATTTTTATTCTTGTTCTTATGTTGTACCAAAGTCCATTCATTGCTTTTATTAGATTTTTTCTTATTATAAGAGTAGAATTCACCTTTCTCATAGTCTTCTTCATCCCTTTTCATTTTAATTAGTTTAGTTGTAATTACTTCATTCTGATAATTGTCTGATGCTTTAATTCTTTGTGCATTTAGTTTAATATATTCAGGATGTTCTTGCATAGTTTCAAGATCTTTCTGAACTAATTCAATCTCTTTGCCAACTTTATCTAATAAAGTTTGGCGATGTTTTATCAAAAGATCAATTAAACTAAAGGAACAATCATTTAATATATTTTGCCATTTTTCTAGTAGGTCTGCATCATTTTTGAAAGAACAATTCTTGAAAATTCTCAGACCCCTAGGTATTTGCTTTTTATCTTTATATTTGGTTAAAGAGTCTATATCCCACCAATGGCGATGTTCTAATTTTAATAAATCCTCCAGTTTAGAGAATAGATTCACATTAGATTTAGCTTGCACAGAATATTGTGCAACTTCTGGAGGCTGACCATTGGTGGCAGTAGAATTTCTTCTTGCTGTTCTCTCTAGAGCAGACAACATTATAGAAAAGTACACAGTAAAAAAGATTATGTATAACAAAAACTAAAGGCAGCATATAACACACATATATAGAAACTGACCATCTGGTTTGAAAAAAACAGATGGTCAGTTTCTATATATGTGTGTTATATGCTTAAATCCGAAACAAATCAATTCACATAGCATATATATATTATCAATAGTAAATAATAAAAATAAAAAATAAAATATAATATATATATATATAGATCCAAAAAGTCTCTCTCAAGGTGAAAAGTCCCAATGTGGATTCCAAAACAGAGATATAATAGGAGAGATGTTCCATGTGTAAATATATTGTACCCAAAACAACAGTTATTACTGCTAGCACTACGGGCGAGGTATTTAAGATAAAAAGTTGCATTACCTGTAATACATCTTTCGTAGTGTATGCACTAACCTGCAAGTGTGGCCTACAATATTTAGGCCGCACGACTCGCAAAGTTCGCACCAGATGAAGTGAACATCTGCGAAATGTGAAAAAGAGGTTACTTAATCACAGTGTACCCAGACACCATGCACCGAGCCACTTTGGAGAACCTTGTAGTTATTCTATCACCCCAATTGAATATATTCCACCATCCCAGCAATACAATAGATACATTAAATTAAGACAAAGGGAAACCTTTTGGATCTATAAGTTCCAATCTTTGGTCCCCCAGGGTCTCAATGAAGTTATTGATTCAGCTGCTTTCAATTAATGATATGTTGTACACTGGAGTTTTCGTTTATATGTTTCACATTTATTTTTTATTATGGTATAGCACTGTCATATGGGTGTCCATTCTAAGATGGTTTACACCATTTTAATTTGTATTATTTATTTTGTTATTTACTTGTTGTGATTAACTATATCACATCATTACATTCACTTCTAGTAATTATAACCATTTGGTTATTTATGTATTCTTATATTGATACATTTATTATTATTCTTAACCTTTTCTTTTTCCCCCATATTATATCACTTTGTATCTTTTTTGCAGTCATTCTGTCATTTACACTGCTATATACAAAGCCTGTTTATAGGTTAGATCACTTGTATATATTATCGTATTGCAGTCATAGTTGATGCTTTTCATCTGATTTCAGTAGACTGAGTTAATTTATATAAGTATTGTTGGGGATTATCTGATGATATTGTGAGACATAGATATATTTGCATCTTTTGAGGTTGCTATGACCAGCTAATATTAGCTTTGTTTTCTGTATACTATATATATATATATACTACTTATTTGCGTGGCCATTCTAGCAAGATAATATTATTATATATATATTTTTTCTTTACGATCAGTCCCCGTAATTACATTCACACCATTGCTGTATGGGAACTACTGACACTTTTAGACACATCCCCCTTTGCCATCATAGTAACACTACACATGTTTATATTTCATTTCATTTCTTTTGGTTCCACTTTATAACATTGGTTATATCTTAACATTGTTCCCTTGTTTAATTCAACATGAGTCTTATCCCTTTTTCGCAATTATCTTCACTTGATTGGTCACTTGGGAATCACTGATATTATTAGTTACACTTTCCTGTTGTCATAGCAATACCATAACCACATATGTTTACACCTCATTCATCCTATTTTCACATAATCACAATCACATGATTGGTCGTTGCTCCGTGTGCTTGAGTATGTGATTGGTAGTAGCTAATCGTGATGTCACTTCCGCCATCAACACAACTATTGCGGACCAAACAATCAACCATGAAAATTCACGCTACAAGCTTATCTCAACGATTGAGGTATAACTTCAGAGTCACACATACATTCTGAGTTATTGTTTATTTACATATGAGGCTTCTTATTTTGGCAATGTCTTGCACAATATTATGGAGCATACGAATTATCAAGTTTTGCACTTGGAACTTAATTAGAGGTATTGATTACATATGACAGGCTATTATGAATGTACTAGATATGACCGGTCATTATGAATGTATACCATATAAAATGTGAAATCTCAAATGAAGGGTTAAAACGCTGGGAGCCGGCCCCCTATAGGCAGACTCTCAGGTGTTTGTGATCTCCAATTTTTTTAATTAGTTTATTGGTAAGGTTGGTTTGTTTGTATATGTATATATAGAAGAACATTGATCAGTTTGTATTATATGCCTGAAGAAACAGCGTTGGTGCTGAGAAACGCGTTGCATGTTTACAAGGAGGGTCACATTGTGCCCTACCTATTGGTTCCTACTTTTTATTATAGTTTTTAATAAAAAATTAAAATTTTAATATTGGAACCTGCACTGATCATTTTACCATTACCTACCAACCAATACCATCGAGATTAGATTCCCTCTGTGTGGAATCTCCTGTGTGTCTCCTTGCCTGCTGTGCGTGGGGTTGCTCCTGTGATCCAGCTCTAAGGATTTAAAGCACAAGTGTTCCTGTATGCGTTGGAAACTCAGCAAGCTGGGTTGCTGAGATTACCCAGTACGTGCCTGATAGCACTGTATGAGTGCTCTGAGAAAATGTGAGTACCCTGTTGTGGATACACACTAATTATCTGTATTGATTCTACTGGTACACACAAGCGCCTCTCTTTTTCTCCTCTCTTGCTTTTTTGATGAAAGCTAAACCTAGGTAGGGTCAAACTGATTTCTAAGCCCTTGAAGGCTGCCCCTTATCTCAGTGCATTTTGACAGTTTTTCACAGTTAGACAGAGCTAGTTCATGCGTGCGATATAGATAGCATTGTGCTCACTCCCATTGAGTTATTTATGTGTCAGCACTTATTGGCTAAAATGCAAGTTTGCCAAAAAAACTGAAATAAGGGGGAAGTTTCCAGAGGCTTAGGTACAAGGTAATCACAGAGGTAAAACGTACAGTATATTTATATAACAGTTTTGGTTATGCAGAACTGGGGAAAGGGTAATTCAGGGATTATCTATATTTTGTTTAAAAATATCCCTTAAAGTAATTTTACTTGTTACATTGAACATTTGATATCTAAAAAGTAAAAAAAAAAAAAAAAAAGAGTGGTCCCAAAGCGCAGAATAGTTTTTTTTGCACCCTACTTTGTATTGCTTTTAACTCATTGATTAAAGGGACACTGAACTCAAATTTTTTCTTTTGTAATTCAGAAAGAGCATGCAATTTTAAGCAACTTTCTAATTTACTCCTATTATCAATTTTTCTTTGTTCTCTTGCTATCATTATTTGAAAAAGAAGGCATCTAAGCTTTTTTTTGGTTTCAGTACTCTGGACAGCACTTTTTTATTGGTGGATGAATTTATCCACCAATCAGCAAGGACAACCCAGGTTGTTCACCAAAAATGAGCTGGCATCTAAACTTACATTCTTGCATTTCAAATAAAGATACCAAGAGAATGAAGAAAATCTGATAATAGGAGTAAATTAGAAAGTTGCTTAAAATTTCATGCTCAATCTGAATCACGAAAGAAAAAATTTGGGTACAGTGTCCCTTTAAGCATTCTTACATTTTTTTTTTTTTTAAATCCAGGCAATATCTATAATACCATTTTATTCCTAATTAAAGATGACTATCTCATTAAAAATAGTAATCTCAAGGGTTTGCAGATGAGTTTTTATAGACTTCAAGGCAAGTGTCAGGTTTGCAGATGAGTTTTTATAGACTTTTTAGCAAGGCTCTTAATTAATGTAAACCTGGGGGTCGATCCGATATAAATCGTCGCCCGCAAAAGCCGGCGACGCCAATATTTACGCTGATTTGGTATCCTATATACGGCGTAACCTAGAAGTTACGCGCGTATATTTCTGCCGTCGCCCGTAGTTTTTTGGGCCATAGGCAGGTATACCAAACCAGCGCAGTTTGGTATCCAATATGCAGCGTAAGGACTTACGTGGCGAAAATGGAGAAAACTTACTCCATTTTTATCTCGCCACAAAAAGCAGCCGTAAGAAGCCTTACGCTGACTATTGGAGCCCCGTAACTCCCTAAACTAACTAGAAAATAAACCTAACACCTAACGCATGCGCAATGTCTATCTACCTGTCAACCGCGATCCCCCACCCCCCGAAATCCCTAATAAAGTTATTAACCCCTAAACCGCCGCTCCCGGACCCCGCCGCCATCTACATAAACTAACCCCCTACTGTGAGCCCCTAAAACCGCCGCCATCTACCTTATCTATCCCCTAATCTGACCCCTTACACCGCCGCCACCTATATAAAAATTATTAACCCCTAATCTAATGCCCCTATACCGCCGCCAGCTATATTAATATTATTAACCCCTAATGTAAGCCCCTTACACCGCCGCCATCTCTATTAAAATGATTAACCCCTAATTTAATCTACCTACCCCGCCGCCAGCTATATTATCTATATTAACCCTAAGTATATTATAGTTAATATAGGTATTACATTATATATATTAACTATATTAACCCTAATTATATTAGGGTTAATATAGTTAATATAGTTACTATAGTATTTATATTAACTATATTAACTCTATCTAACCCTAACTAAATTTATATTAAATTAATCTAATTCATTTATAAACTAAAATATTCCTATTTAAATCTAAATACTTACCTATAAAATAAACCCTAAGATAGCTACAATATAATTAATAATTACATTGTAGCTATGTTAGGGTTAATATTTATTTTACAGGTAAATTGTTAATTATTTTAACTAGGTATAATAGATATTAAATTGTTATTAACTATTTAATATCTACCTAGTTAAAATAATTACCCAATTACCTGTAAAATAAATCCTAACCTAAGTTATAAATACACCTACACTATCAATAAATTGAATAAACTACAAACATCTATCTAAAAATACAATTAAATTAACTAAACTAAATTACAAAAAAAAAAAAACACTAAATTACAAAAAATAAAAAAAAGATTACAAGATTTTTAAGCTAATTACACCTATTCTAAGCCCCCTAATAAAATAATAAACCCCCAAAATAAAAAAAATTCCCTGCCCTATTCTAAATTAAACAAATTTCAAAGCTCTTTACCTTACCAGCCCTTAAAAGGGCCTTTTGTGGGGCATGCCCCAAAGAATTCAGCTCTTTTGCATACAACAAATACAATCCCCCCCCCATTACAACCCACCACCCACATACCCCTATTCTAAAACCACCCAAACCCCCCTTAAAAAAGCCTAACACTACCCCCCTGAAGATCTCCCTACCTTGTCTTCACCACACCGGGCCGAACTCCTGATCCGATCCGGGCGATGTCTTCCTCCAAGCGGCAAAGAAGAATTCTTCCTCCGGCGATGTCTTCCTCCAAGCGGCAAAGAAGAATTTTTCCTCCGGCGACGTCTTCCTCCAAGCGGCAGCAAAGTCTTCATTCTTCCGACGGCATCTTCAATCTTCTTTCTTCGCTCCGCCGCCGCGGAGCATCCATCCCGGCCGACTGCTGTACTACGAATGAGGTACCTTTAAATGACGTCATCCAAGATGGCGTCCGCCGAATTCCGATTGGCTGATAGGATTCTATCAGCCAATCGGAATTAAGTTAGAAAAATCTGATTGGCTGATTGAATCAGCCAATCAGATTCAAGTTCAATCCGATTGGCTGATCCGAACAGCCAATCAGATTGAGCCCGCATTCTATTGGCTATTAGAATCCTATCAGCCAATCGGAATTCGGCGGACGCCATCTTGGATGACGTCATTTAAAGGTACCTCATTCGTAGTACAGCAGTCGGCCGGGATGGATGCTCCGCGGCGGCGGAGCGAAGAAAGAAGATTGAAGATGCCGCCGGAAGAATGAAGACTTTGCTGCCGCTTGGAGGAAGACGTCGCCGGAGGAAGAATTCTTCTTTGCCGCTTGGAGGAAGACATCGCCCGGATCGGATCAGGAGTTTGGCCCGGTGTGGTGAAGACAAGGTAGGGAGATCTTCAGGGGGTAGTGTTAGGCTTTTTTAAGGGGGGTTTGGGTGGTTTTAGAATAGGGGTATGTGGGTGGTGGGTTGTAATGGGGGGGGGATTGTATTTGTTGTATGCAAAAGAGCTGAATTCTTTGGGGCATGCCCCACAAAAGGCCCTTTTAAGGGCTGGTAAGGTAAAGAGCTTTGAAATTTGTTTAATTTAGAATAGGGCAGGGAATTTTTTTTATTTTGGGGGTTTATTATTTTATTAGGGGGCTTAGAATAGGTGTAATTAGCTTAAAAATCTTGTAATCTTTTTTTTATTTTTTGTAATTTAGTGTTTTTTTTTTTTGTAATTTAGTTTAGTTAATTTAATTGTATTTTTAGATAGATGTTTGTAGTTTATTCAATTTATTGATAGTGTAGGTGTATTTATAACTTAGGTTAGGATTTATTTTACAGGTAATTGGGTAATTATTTTAACTAGGTAGATATTAAATAGTTAATAACTATTTAATATCTATTATACCTAGTTAAAATAATTAACAATTTACCTGTAAAATAAATATTAACCCTAACATAGCTACAATGTAATTATTAATTATATTGTAGCTATCTTAGGGTTTATTTTATAGGTAAGTATTTAGATTTAAATAGGAATATTTTAGTTTATAAATGAATTAGATTAATTTAATATAAATTTAGTTAGGGTTAGATAGAGTTAATATAGTTAATATAAATACTATAGTAACTATATTAACCCTAATATAATTAGGGTTAATATAGTTAATATATATAATGTAATAACTATATTAACTATAATATACTTAGGGTTAATATAGATAATATAGCTGGCGGCGGGGTAGGTAGATTAAATTAGGGGTTAATCATTTTAATAGAGATGGCGGCGGTGTAAGGGGCTTACATTAGGGGTTAATAATTTTAATATAGATGGCGGCGGTGTTAGGGGCTCACTTTAGGGGGTTATAGATATAATATAGCTGGCGGCGGGGTACGGGAGCGGCGGTTTAGGGGTTAATAACTTTATTAGGTTGCGGCGGGGTACGGGAGCGGCGGTTTAGGGGTTAATAGCTTTTTTATTGTTAGGCTAGTGAGGGGGGATAGCGGATAGAGGGTTAGACAGTGCGGGCTATGTTAGGGAGGCGTGTTAGACAGTGCGGGCTATGTTAGGGAGGCGTGTTAGACAGTGCGGGTGTTTTAGACTTTAGTCAGGTTTTATAGGCTCCGGCAGTTTCTAACGTGGCGCAAGTCACTGGCGACGCCAGAAATTTATACTTGCGCAGATTTCTGGACATCGCTGGTTTGTCAGACTTACGGCACGTTAGCATCTGACGGCGACCTATATGGGATAGCTCGAGTTGCGAGCTGAAACTGCGTGCGACGCCGGTTCCCTCGCTTGCGCCGCAAACTGCAATCTATATCGGATCGCGCCCCTGGTGTTTAATGGGTTAGGCAATTTCCACATTGATTACTGTTATTGATTCTCTATTTTTCCAGGGAGGGACTTTATGGCACTATAGGTTGCAAAGAGCTATGTTACATTGACACAAATGTGTAAATTCAACTTTCATGATTCAGGTTGAGTGTGCAATATAGTTTTATTGTCAAATGTACTTCTTACTTTATGCATCCTTAGTTTAAATATAGCTCATTTCCATGAAAGAATACTTTCAGGCTCCAAAGAATGCATTTATTTTAAGCACTATAGGGCACTTATGTGTACAACAATGTGTTCTAGCAATTGTATACATTGTTGCAAATAATGCTGTTATACAGTTCTCAAGACATGTGCATGTTCCCAATGCTACCCGGGTTTTCTTTGAGGACAATGAGCTAAGTGTCTACAAATGATTCCAAGTGAAATAATATGTCAATTGAAATGTTTCTTTTAATTGTACACTGTATCTAAACCATGAAACATTAATTTATGAGTGATATGTTCCTTTGAGGCTCATGTATTGCCTATCTGGATGTAAGGACGCCCCCCTTCTTGTCAGTTCCATCACAATTGAATTTTAACATCATCATTTACATTAACCTTTGCCAGGACATTTTTGAGAAGATGGAGTATATAGAAGCACTTAATATTCATAGTTTCTAACCTGCCTTGAAAGACATAACGGCTGAAGCAATAGTAAGCACTGAAACAGAGAATGGGTATATTGCAGATGCTGCCTAATGTTGTGAGACTGTGGCACAGCGTCTCCAGCTGGGCCTTTTGTTAGTTTTATCATATGCTAGTGAACCCGTGCACTAAGTGTTTACATTGTGTTAAAATTGGACAGGCTTGAATAGAAACATTTTGTTCTGCTGTGTCTTCTATTAGGCCCACAGGGAGCAGGGATCATAACACAGTAGTTGTGCTTATCAGACCTTAACCAGTATGTTGATGCTTTGCTTGCTAGGTTTGCAACGCAGTGTTACAGGTGCACTGCAAATAAATTAATGTATTGTCTTATTTGTCTCTTTATGCTTGGTATTGAAAAGTATTCTAATATATTTATATATTGTTATATGCACTTAAAACAGTGAGTCAAAAACATGTATGGAAGTGAAGATTAAGGGATTACCATTTAATGTAGCTACTACAGGAGACAAGCAGGCCCAGTGTGACTTGATTGGTCCCTGGGGAGAAGGGGTAAGCTATGG
This sequence comes from Bombina bombina, assembly GCF_027579735.1. Classification (NCBI taxonomy): domain Eukaryota; kingdom Metazoa; phylum Chordata; class Amphibia; order Anura; family Bombinatoridae; genus Bombina; species Bombina bombina. Next base: position 310,019,768 of record NC_069500.1, read on the forward strand.
TATTTAACCCCTTAAGGACCAGCGACGTACCCTATATGTCACTGGCCTTTTTTTGGGACTTGATTGTTTTATAGCGCGGTCTTGCCACCAGCGTTGAGACTGCTCTATTCCACAAAGCCTGCTGGAGGGAGGGTATTAATAGCGTCTTCTTGCTAGACTTGTGCTATTATGTCCTGAAAAAACCCTTAACGACCAGTGACATACAGGGTACATTGTGGTCATTAAGGGGTTTAAGGGTTGGTGACAGAAATTGTGTTCTATTTTTTACCTTGACAGTTGACAAACTTTCTCCTCCCTCCCTGTGCAGATCCAGTTGTTGAGTTAGGTTCTGCTTTTTGTGCTATGTGCAGGTTGTGAAGAGTTCATGAAGTTCCAATTTGTGTGTGAATCTCTTTATTGATGATGTTTGTAGACCTTATTGATTAAATAATTAGTTTGTACAATATTGTAACCAAGTTCTCCTGGAGCCCAATGCTATTTAGGGCAATGATGCAATATCCTACTTTGCAGCTAGTTTGTGCAGTACAAGTTGGAATCATAGAAACACCCAAACTAGAAGAGCTCACCCAAACTAGAAGAGAGGCTGCCGGGGGCTTATGGAAAAAAAATGCTATGTCTGGGGTTTGGGCCCTTGAGAGAGTTCTGATTAAGATTAGTAGATGATTGAGGGACGTATAGTAGCAGAGTTAAGCATTGCAAAATTTAAGAGGCTTCTTAGTGGGTTTAACCACATTCAAGCATGATGCACAGGAGGGTTGGTAGCCTCTCTGGTGGTTTGATCCAGCCACAGACATTTCTTGCTGAAAATTGTAGTTAGGAGACTAAAGACCTGACAACATGTATTAATAAAGTTGATTTTCCCCAAAAAATAGACATGAAATCCATACAAAACATGGTTTCTTCAAAATTCAACCAAATAGATTTTATAAAGTTAATGAAGGAAAACCAGGACCCCTTAAAGCCCCATAGCATTGATAACCCTTCACTGGTATCCTAAAATATCTTATCACTGTAGATATCAAATGTGTGACTGCTCTATAAAACCACACAATCCCTTCCCTACATCATAAAACTGTAGACCTCTGTCTGCTTACCTTTTATTCCATGTACTTCACAGTGTAAAGCTTTTCTGAAGATTACCAGTACCAAGAAGGATGCAAACGTTCCATGGAATATAATATTGAGAAAATTGCTGGGACTGTGTATCTCATCTGTTTGTGAAAACATTTCTCACAAGGGATGTATTGTATTTTACTTTAAAGATCACCATCTTGTGATCACCCACATAGAGAGAGTGAGTTTACTTACATGCACACAGCTTTACTCTTTGGCTCTTGATAAACGTCAGATCTCTAAAATAAATATTTTCTTGGATTATGTACCGTTTATTTACTTCCTGCTAAAACTCATTGCTTGTTAGGTAGTCACTGATAAGGCTAATATGGCTGACCATAATCATTTGTACCTAATATCTAATGAGCCTTAGCTGGAATTACACAACTCATATAGCTTTATTAGTTCCAGTTAAACTTTAACAGCTTTAACCTCACTTTATTGAAACAAAAAAGATCATGCTTAAATGCTGATAGAATTAGGTGTCCCTTTAATTGTATTTCCCACATTCATTTTTTATGCAGATCTTTTGCAGTGGCATGCTTAAATTCTGATATATTCTATGCATATATATAAAAAATGACTTTGATGTCCATTGAAAGCACATAGTGATAATTGTAAAATGTATAGTCAGTAAAGACAACATCTCCAAAAATCCTGTTCTCTTGAACTAGCCTAAATACTAAAAAATACTGATTGTTTTTTCATTGAAGTCTTCTGTTAATATATGCCACTTCATTCAGGGCCAAAGTGAATCCAGTATGCTAGGAAAACTTTCATTATTTGGCTGTTTTAAAGGGACACTTAAGTCAAAATTAAACTTCATGATTCAGATACAACATGCAATTTTAAACAAGTTTCCAATTTACTTCCATTAACAAAATGTGCACAGTCCTTTTATATTTACACTTTTTGAGTCACCAACTCCTACTGAGCATGTGCAAGAATTCACAGCATATACGTATATGCATTTATGATTGGCTGATGGCTGTCACATGGTACAGGGGGAGTGGAAATTGACATAACTTTGCAATTTATTTAACAAAAATCTACTACTCATTTGAAGTTCAGACTAAGTGCTATTGCATTGTCTTCTTATCATGCATTTGTTGATTATGCAAATCTACTGTGTTGACTGGTCCTTTAATACGGCCTCCAAACTCCTCCTCCCTCCTTCTTCCTCCTTCTTGTGGGTTTGGTTGAAATTGTTCCCAGCAGAAAGAGACAGTCGTTCAGACCCATCACACATGCATGAAACTAGGGGCGCTCGTCATCAATTTCACAAGTGAGAGCCTCATCATTGGATGCTGCTACACAATAGACGTGCCCACAGATTCTCTAGGAAGAGTTTTTTTCCTTTTACCCTGTATTAAGTGGCATAGAATGGTATGGGGTATCTGCAGTACAACAATCACAATAAGGCACCTCTATCATCAAGGCTCAAACTGTTACATGACTCAAAACCCCTTAAAGGGACATAAAAAAAAATAGTTCATGATTTAGACAGAACCATTTTAAACAACTTTCCAATTTACTTCTATTATCAAATTTTCTTCATTTTCTTTGCTTTTTATCCTTTGTTGAAAAGTAGGAATGTATGCTCATGAATGTGTGTGTGTGTCTGCAGCACTATTTGGTAGCAGTTTTGCAACAATGCTATACATTAGCAGGATCACTAGATGGCAGCACTATTTCCTGTTACGTAGTGCTTCAGGCACGTGCACTTTACCTAGGTATCTCTTTAACAAAGAATAACACAAGAACAAAGTAAATTTGATGATAGAAGTAAATTGGAAACTTTTTTTAAAAATTGTATCTGAATAATGAAAGAAACATTGTGGGTTTCAGGTCCCTTTAAGGACACGCATCAAGCAGAGTATGTCCATGTTTTTAAGGGGTTAAATATTTTTGGAGTAAAAAAAAAACCCAGCCGATCTAATGAACATAACAAATAGCGTGATAAAAGGAGTAAGAGGCCTTAGTAGTGCAGTCTGGATGTGTATTTATTACCATATTTCATATGATGCATTAGTTACATAAATGTGATTTTAATTCAACAAATTTATTCAGAAATGAAATGAGCAAGCTAAGCAGCCTTAACTTCAAATTTAAACTTTGTTACTTCTGTCTAATTTTGATGGACAAATTACATGGAAGCTAAAACGTTTTTATTTAATAACACCGATCATTTTGGCAGCCGTGCTTATAATTTAATTGTACAAAAATGTCAGGGTCAGCAGGAAAATAATTAAACAAGAAATTATTTCTCCAATACCCATTACATAATTTTATGTAAATCTGGATTTGTCAGCTAGTAGAGCGGTTACAGTTTGTTTTTAAAGAAAAAAGGTAGTTAGGTCAGAATATTACAGTTTTAGTGCATGTTCGTGCAAAATTATAGCATAGAGAGGTTCAGACTCCACAATGTTTAAAGGTACAGTAATATAAAAGCCCCTATTTATTAAGCTGTATAATCAGCTTTGGGGATGTTTTGGTGCACTGTCTCTTAATGTATCCACAATCTCAGACGTTGCCTATGTCAGATAACCCAGACTCATTCATCCGGCATGACAGATAAGCAATTGTTTGTGTAATCTTAACTTCTGGCACCCAATGCTGCTCAAGTTAGCCTGAAGGCTGCCAGACAGGTTCTCTTTCTTTTGTTTGTTAAAAAGGGGCCAAAATGTTTAATAATTTTTCTTAACAAAAAACTTTGCAATTTACTTTGATTATTTATTTTGAACCCTTTTACTGTAATTTACACTTACATTTTTCCACTTTGCTTTTACGTCATTGTTTTCCATAGCATATTTGCTGACTTCATTTTTCAACGTTGCACTACCTCCACATTTATCAAGTTGGCTTTGTCCTGCTTTTAGCATATAGACCCAATGGCATACTGGTTGCCTGTGTTATGGATGCCTCTGACTACTGAGTGCGCTATTCCCTTTCAAGTGTTGATGGGTTGTTTCTAACCTGATCCTGAGCTTGCTAACCCATTGTGCTTCACATTGGACATTGGATCTCTGCTGCTGACTTGGATTGCAAAGACCCTTAGCTTGCTTGCTTCTTTCTACTTCATTAAAGGGATACTAAATCCAAAAATTAATTTTTCTTCATGCTCTTGATATCTTTATTTAAAAAGCAGGAATGTAAAGCTTAGAAGCCGGCCCATTTTAGGTTCATCACCCTGGATAGCACTTGCTTATTGGTGACTACATTCAGCCAACTAATAAGCAAGCGTAACCCAGGTTCTGAACCAAAAATGGGTCGGTTCCTAAGCTTTACATTCCTGCTTTTTAAGTAAAGATAGCAAGAGACAAAGAAAAATTGATAATATAAATTAGAACGTTGCTTAAAATTGCATGCTCTATTTGAATCATGAAAGAAATAAATGGGGTTTAGTATCCCTAAGGATATTGGATTTCTGCTACCGAATCTGACTGCACTAGACCTTGACAACTCCTCTTCCCCTTGTTGAACAGATCTCCTGTAACCGTTTTCTTTCTCTAGTATCTAGCTTCACTTCTACTTTTCCTTATCTTCTGTGAAGTTGAAGCAAGTGGATTTAATTCAGTGCGTTGAGGTCAGTTTATCCATCCTACTTCAGTCTCTTGGCCCTCTCCAGCTAGACACTACCTTGTCTATGTGTAACACAGAATCCAGACTCCACAAGCCCAACACTGCAATGTTCTGTGCATCTATTATTTGATTACTGTAGTAACTCATTTATGTATCTGTCCCTAATTGGTTTCAATAAAGGAGAGAAGATGTTTTTAAAGAGAAACTTAGGTTTCAATAAACTGGCACCCATTACTTTATGGAGACTAAAACACAGATTTTGTCAATATTTATTCTAAGGTTAATCTTTTCAATGCATCATTATATCTAGGATTTTTAGTGCCTTCTATCCCTTTAAGAATTCTGTTAGTGATATTCTATTAGCAATGGATTGAAAAAGAAAGGATGCAAAGTGATGTATGCCAACACAAGTAAGCATTACGTGTATCAGCTTGTATGTGTATAGTATTAGATTTGTATGCATAATTACAAATTTCTCAGGTTTTTACTAGTCTTTCTAGAGAACCTAAATTATTGTGTAGAAACCAGTGGCTTAAGGCTGCTTGTTGCCAAGAAATGTTGCCTTTGCAGCCGCAGAAACAGGAAAAATATCTATTTTAACCAACAAAATACTTTCACTCCATCTTGAGCCCGCTATCATACTCAAATTGCATTGAAACAATATTTATGTGGGTTCAATTTCAATATAAGCTACTATGGGACGTGTAGGTAACACACATATTCCTCTTTGAGTAATACCTTTTGAAACTGTTATGAATATGTAAAACAATCCCATTTATTGTTTCCATTTTGATGCCATATGGTAAAAGACGACAGAAGTCACATATAAAGCTCTAGAAAAAGACAAAAACATTTCTCCCAAATAAAAATATATATTGCCCTTTAGAGCATTTATTTGCAGAAAATGACAACTGGTTAAAGTAACAAAAAGTATGCAGTGTTTTCAGACCTCGAATAATGCAAAGAAAACAAGTTCATATTAATTTTTAAGCAACACAATACTAATGTTTTAAATTAGCAAGAGTTCAGAAATCTATATTTGGTGGAATAACACAGATTTTCAAGCACAGCTTTCATGTGTCTTGGCATGCTTTCCACCAGCGTTTCACATTGCTATTGTGTGACTTTATGTCACTCCTGGTGCAAAAATTCTAGCAGCTTGGCGTTGTTTGAGGGTTTGTGACCATCTATCTTCCTTTTGATCACATTCCAGAGATCTTGATCTGGTGGACCTCCATCCACACCCTGATTGACTTGGCTGTGTGGCATAGAGTATTGTCCTGCTAGAAAAAAAACAATCTTCAGAGTTGGTGAACATTGTCAGAGCAGAAGAAAGCAATGTTTCTTTCAGGATAACCTTGTGCATGGCTTGATTCATGCATCCTTCACAAAGATAAATTTACCTGATGCCATTCCCATATTATCACTGTTTCTCCACCAAATTTCACAGTGGTGCGAGACCCTGTGGCTTGTAGCCCTTTCCAGGTCTCCGTCCAACCATTATATGACCAAATGTTGGGTAAAGTTGAAAATTGGACTTCTCATTGATGAGTTTTTTTCTAGCTTTGCATGACCACAGCCCTGACCCTAGGAGCCTGCTTCAAACTATCCTTACTGTGCACTTCACATCAGCTGCTATTTGACATTCTTTTGGCAGGTCACTTGCTGTCACCCTATGGTTGTTGGGTGACATCGGAATGAGTTGGTGGTCATCCCAGGTAGTGAAAAGTTGTTTTTACCCTTTGCTGGTTTGTAGCATTGTTGTACCCAATTTCAGCTGCTTGACCTTGTTCTTTTGAACCGCTGTCTTTGAAATTTTAAGAATGGAAGCAACCTGATGCTCACTGTATCCCTCTGCCAGTAAAGTCAGAATTTAATCCTTCTTTTTGTCACTCAAAATGTTTTTTTCAATTACTTTTGAGGTACTACTAGCACTGTTTTTGCCATCTAGTTGGTCCTATTGCATAGTGATGACTACTGCAGTGGTTTTTATAATTTTTCTCATTAAATAAAATTTGGTTCAGGTGATCACCTAATCAGTACATCATTAAGTAGAATTAGGTCTGCCTGTGTTGAAATTCAAGAGACACTGAAATGGAATACATGCCATACATGTAAAGATGCTGATTTAAGAAAAAAATGGAGTGATCTCTTAATTTTTTTCAGAACTGTATACACTGTTTTGTGTACTTTACATGCATATATATAGTTAGACGGAAATATAAAAAAATATCATGACATATATAAACTAAAGGGTTTTTCCATTCTGGATTCGTATAATATAGAATAGTCACCTCTCTAATGGAAAATTGCTGTGGAAAATATCTATCTGGGCCAATACTAGCACACCCTACAACAAAAAGTTGTGTTAAATAAGATTAGGCTGGAACATAAGTGGGTGTATACTGTGCTAGTAAGATAATGTGTTCATGTCCTATTAAAGGGACAGTAAGCACTAAATATATTTCCATAATTAGAGGGAGGTGCATGGTATGTACATACACCTAGATTTAGAGTTTTGCGGCCAAAGGGGTGCGTTAGCTACGCGTGTTTTTTTTTTTTCCCCCACCTTTTAAATAACGCTGGTATTTAGAGTTCTCTGAAGGGCTGCGTTAGGCTCCAAAAAGGGAGCGTACAGGCATATTTACCGCCACTTCAGCTCTAAATACCAGCGTTGCTTATGGTAGCGGCCAGCTTGAAAAACGTGCTCGTGCACGATTCCCCCATAGGAAACAATGGGGCAGTTTGAGCTGAAAAAAAACCTAACACCTGCAAAAAAGCAGCGTTCAGCTCCTAACGCAGCCCCATTGTTTCCTATGGGGAAACAGTTTCTAATTCTGCACCTAACACCCTAACATGTACCCCGAGTCTAAACACCCCTAACCTTACACTTATTAACCTCTAATCTGCCACCCCCGCTATCGCTGACCCCTGCATTATATTATTAACCCCTAATCTGCTGCTCCGTACACCGCCGCCACCTACATTATGCCTATGTACCCCTAATCTGCTGCCCCTAACACCGCCGACCCCTATATTATATTTATTAACCCCTAATCTGCCCCTCTCCACGTCGCCGCTACCTACCTACACTTATTAACCCCTAATATTCCGATCGGACCTTGCCGCCACTATAATAAATGTATTAACCCATAAACCGCCTCACTCCCGCTTTCGCAAACCCTATAATAAATTTTATTAACCCCCTAATCTGCCCTCCCTATCATCGCTGACACCTAACTTCAAGTATTAACCCCTAATCTGCCGACCGGACCTCACCGCTACTATAATAAATGTATTAACCCCTAAAGCTAAGTTTAACCCTAACACCCCCCTAAGTTAAATATAATTTAAATCTAACGAAATAAATTATTTCTTATTAAATAAATTAATCCTATTTAAAGCTAAATACTTACCTGTAAAATAAACCCTAATATAGCTACAATATAACGAATAATTATATTGTAGCTATTTTAGGATTTATATTTATTTTACAGGCAACTTTGTATTTATTTTAACTAGGTACAATAGCTATTAAATAGTTATTAACTATTTAATAGCTACCTAGTTAAAATAATTACAAAATTACCTGTAAAATAAATCCAAACCTAAGTTACAAAAACCTAACACTACACTATCAATAAATTAATTAAATAAACTACCTACAATTAAATCAACTAAACTAAATTACAAAAAAAACAAACACTAAATTACAAAAAAAACAAACACTAAATTACAAAAAAATAAAAAAAGATTACAAGAATTTTAAACTAATTACACCTACTCTAAGCCCCCCAAAATAAAAAAATGCCCTACCCTATTCTAAAATAAAAAGTTAACAGCTCTATTACCTTACCAGCCCTTAAAAGGGACTTTTGCGGGGCATGCCCCAAAGAAATCAGCTCTTTTGCCTGAAAAAAACCATACAATTCCCCACCACATTACAACCTACCACCCACATACCCCTAATCTAACCCACTCAAACCCACCTTAAAAAACCTAACACTAAGCCCCTGAAGATCTCCCTACCTTGTATTCACCCAGCCGGGTATTACCGATCGGTCCAGAAGAGGGTCCGAAGTCTTCATCCTATCCGGCAAGAAGAGGTCCTCCAGAGGGTCCGAAGTCTTCATCCTATCCGGCAAGAAGAGGTCCTCCAGAGGGTCCAAAGTCTTCATCCAGGCTGATTGGATCAGCCAATCAGATTGAGCTCGCATTCTATTGGCTGTTCCGATCAGCCAATAGAATGCAAGCTCAATCTGATTGGCTGATCCAATCAGCCAATCGGATTGAACTTCAATCTGATTGGCTGATTCAATCAGCCAATCAGATTTTTCCTACCTTAATTCCGATTGGCTGATAGAATCCTATCAGCCAATCAGAATTCGAGGGATGCCATCTTGGATGACGTCATTTAAAGGAACCTTCATTCGTCGTTAGTCCGTCGGTGAGGAAGGATGGCTCCGCGTCAGCTGCTTCAAGATGGACCCGCTCCATCTTCCGGATGGAAGAAGATAGAAGATGCCGCCTGGATGAAGACTTTGGACCCTCTGGAGGACCTCTTCTTGCCGGATAGGATGAAGACTTCGGACCCTCTTTAGGACCTCTTCTTGCCGGATAGGATGAAGACTTCGGACCCTCTTCTGGACCGATCGGTGATACCCGGCTGGGTGAATACAAGGTAGGGAGATCTTCAGGGGCTTAGTGTTAGGTTTTTTTAAGGGGGGTTTGGGTGGGTTAGATTAGGGGTATGTGGGTGGTGGGTTGTAATGTTGGGGGGGTATTGTATGTTTTTTTTCAGGCAAAAGAGCTGATTTCTTTGGGGCATGCCCCGCAAAAGGCCCTTTTAAGGGCTGGTAAGGTAATAGAGCTGTTAACTTTTTATTTTAGAATAGGGTAGGGCATTTTTTTTATTTTGGGGGGCTTTGTTATTTTTTTAGGGGGCTTAGAGTAGGTGTAATTAGTTTAAAATTCTTGTAATCTTTTTTTATTTTTTGTAATTTAGTGTTTGTTTTTTTGTAATTTAGTTTAGTTGATTTAATTGTAGGTAGTTTATTTAATTAATTTATTGATAGTGTAGTGTTAGGTTTAATTGTAACTTAGGTTAGGATTTATTTTACAGGTAATTTTGTAATTATTTTAACTAGTTAGCTATTAAATAGTTAATAACTATTTAATAGCTATTGTACCTAGTTAAAATAAATACAAAGTTGCCTGTAAAATAAATATAAATCCTAAAATAGCTACAATATAATTATTCGTTATATTGTAGCTATATTAGGGTTTATTTTACAGGTATTTAGCTTTAAATAGGATTCATTTATTTAATAAGAAATAATTTATTTTGTTAGATTTAAATTATATTTAACTTAGGGGGGTTTTAGGGTTAGACTTAGCTTTAGGGGTTAATACATTTATTATAGTATCGGTGAGGTCCGGTCAGCAGATTAGGGTTTAATACTTGAAGTTAGGTGTCGGCGATGTTAGTGAGGGCAGATTAGGGGTTAATAAAATTTATTATAGGGTTTGCGAGGCGGGAGTGAGGCGGTTTAGGGGTTAATACATTTATTATAGTTCGCGGTGAGGTCCGGTCGGCAGATTAGGGGTTAATAAATGTAGGTAAGGTTGGGGGGGGCAGATTAGGGGTTAATAAATATTATGTAGGTGACAGCGGTGTTAGGGGCAGCAGATTAGGGGTACATAGGGATAATGTAGGTGGCGGCGGTGTCTGGTCGGCAGATTAGGGGTTACATTTTTTTATTATAGTGGGGGGGCCTCGGTTTAGGGGTACATAGGTAGTTTATGGGTGTTAGTGTACTTTAGAGCACAGTAGTTAAGAGCTTTATAAACCGGTGTTAGCCCATAAAGCTCTTAACTCCTGACTTTTTTCTGCGGCTGGAGTTTTGTCGTTAGAGTTCTAACGCTCACTTCAGCCAAGACTCTAAATACCAGCGTTAGGAAGATCCCATTGAAAAGATAGGATACGCAATTGGCGTAAGGGGATCTGCGGTATGGAAAAGTCGCGGCTGGAAAGTGAGCGTTAGACCCTTACCTGACTGACTCTAAATACCAGCGGGCGGCCAAAAGCAGCGTTAGGACCCCTTAACGCTGGTTTTGACGGCTAACGCAGAACTCTAAATCTAGGCGATTGTGTTTAAAGGGGCATTGTAATGTAATGTGTTCCAATGACTTCTTCTACCAGCTGTGATTTTAAAATATATTGCACCTTTATGTTTATTTGTGTATATGAAATAACCCCCTCAATTAAAGACTAAACTATGAGTGGCTCATACTATAGCGCGCAAGTTATATAGGGTATTTCATGGCTCTTTGCACTCAAATTATGAGTTCAAAGTAAACGCGTTTTCTTGAGCACAATCAAATTTAACGATTTTAACGAATTTAGCACGATTTCAGAGCTCGGGTTAATATTTACGTGAGACAAAAAAGTTGCACAAAAAACAGCAAAAATACATATAAAAGTACAGTTACACTCATAATAAACACTGATAAAAATTATTAAAAAAACATAACATAAATACACATTTACATCTAAATATGTAAGTATTTAAGTGTTTTACTGTATATGTACTGTACATATTTCACATTACAGTGCTCTTAACTTACAGGATAATTACCTTTTTATTGTACATACATATTTACAATGTGTTAAATATGCGTAACTTGCTTTGGGGGATTGCTATATTCAATGCACATTATTGAAATATTACATAAAAATATTTTTAAAAAGTATTTAAAATTATTATGCATACTTTAAAATATTCTAAATAATCCATTTAATATTTTTTTTATATATATATATATATATATATATATATATATATATATATATATATATGGAAAATTCACATTGCTAAAGATGGCTAAAGGAATCTGACAGTAAGAGCATAAAATAAGTAAAATAAAGATAAATAGTAGTAATAATAATAATAATAATAATAATAATAATAAAGATAAAATATAATAATAAATAGTAGAACATACACTTGTGAAATGCAAATTGTAGTAACAATATTACTAAGATAAATAACCTCTCAAAAAAACCTCTGAATAAACTTCTGAATAAACTTGCTGTGCTTAGCAAACATATAACATAGTCACCAAAAAAGAGCCACTACAAAGGGCGTTGTACAGATGTCAAATACCAGTAGATCTCATGAGGTTAGTATTCCTTCTGTTTGAAGATGGTAAAGTTGATGAAGTTAGGAGCATAGAAAATCCCAGGTGTTGCTTGAATTCAAAACGAGTTGCAAACGTTTCTCTGTGTTGTTGGATATCCATTGAGATAAAAAAACAAGCGCAACCCAGATTCAAGGTAGTAGAAATATTTATTATAAAAACCCACTGCACATATATATGCACTTACAAGAGGGCAGATTTAAAAATGCATTTCAGTATAATCTTTGGCTTTCTCCAATCACTGATGTCCTTCGTGGTGTAATAGCAATAGCCTTCTGTTAGATATACCGATAAAAAGTACTGGCCTGAATCACTAGCCTGGATCAGGCAAACAGGAGGACTGTCTCTCCATCTGATAAAACCGGCATCTTGTTACTCAACGCATTTCCTCTGCACTAAGCAGACTTTCTCAAGAGTGTTTTGAAAAGAGTGTGTATACTCATAAACTGAACAGCAGTGATTAAATAAACAATTCTGGAAACAAACCCCTTTTCCATTGAACAACCAGAGAAGCTCTGTAACCGATCAGAATCTTTTTATATATGTGTCATTACACGCCTCTTTTCTCTGTTGGAGACTAACATTCATGCTTTTGACTGTGTTAAAGGAATATACATGCTTTAAATTATGCCAAATTTACTAAGAGCAATATCTAATTAGACTTATCCATACACTTCTATTGCTAACGGATTGTCCAAAGCTTTCTGGGGTATGTTTTTACACAAGTACAATTCATAAAAAATTATCTAAAAAATCGATATATACAGACACATGTATATAAAAAGAGGGATTTGTACGTTAACTACAGGGAGCTCACACAGTGAGCGTCATGCTCTGATGTATATGCGCTCAGGACACAGACCCTCAGGGCAGTGGTAGGGATTGGAGACACCGACCCCTGACCCAGGGAAGAGTATCCTGGACATGGATAGATGATATTCTGTGGTTCATAGTTGCAAGAAGTTATTGTAGAATTCATGGAGAGTGAAAAATATGTATACAATATATGCTGGCTTCAATGGAAACATAAATTGATACTGTGACATAGTTAATAGGAGTAGCTGTAGGATTCATGAGTGAAAAATATAGCAATGTAAGATGTTCAGGCTTCAGAGTAAACTGGTAGAAGATTGACTCATAGATGAAAAGGTTTGTTGCAGGTTCACAGTACATAATATTATATAGAGCTGTATGTCAGTAATAAGCAGAGCAGCACAGGTGATAGACAAGTTGCAAGTTTATGGCATTAAATACTGTTTGAGCATATATTGGAGAATCACAGGAAAGCTGTTTAACTGAACACATAGATGCTGAGTTCTGAATATATTAATATATTTGGAGGTGGATATTTCAGCTAAGACAACTTGTAGCAGAGATTAGTTATAATGTTCTGAGTAAGATGCTGTTGTAGTAATTATAAAGTGATTAAAAACAAATGCATACTTGTAATTTAGAATAAAGTTCAGATGGCCAGATTATGAGTTTTGCGTTATGGCTGGCTCGCTACTAACTTGCAAGTTATTTCCACCGATCACCTTTAGTAGCGATGCTATTACAGGTTTGCAAAAGACCTGCGTTAGCGGGCAATATGGCAGCATTGAACTCCATACTGCACACAAACACCAGCACTGCTTTAACATGCTCGTGCATGATTTCCCCATAGACATCAATGGGGAGAGCTGGCTAAAAAAAGCCTAACACCTGCAATGACAGAGTGTACGGCTCCGTAATGCAGCCCCATTGATTCCTATGGGGAAAGAAAATTTATGTTTAAACTTAACACCCTAACATAAACCCTGAGTCTAAACACCCCTAATATACTGCCCCTGACCGCCGCCACCTACATTACAGTTATTAACCCCTAATCTGCCGCCCCCAATGTCGCTGTAACCTACCTACACTTATTAACCCCTAATCTGCCGCCCCCAATGTCGCCGCCACCTACCTACACTTATTAACCCCTAATCTGCTGCCCCTGACATTGCTGCCACCTACATTACAGTTATTAACCACTAATCTGCCATCCCCAACAACGCCGCCACCTACCTATACTTATAAACCCCTAATCTGCCGCCACCAATGTCGCCACCACCTACCTACACTTATTAACCCCTAATCTTCCAGCCCCAATGTCACCGCCGCCGCCTCCGCCACTATACTAAAGTTATTAACCCCTAAACCTCTGGCCTCCCATATCACTAACACTAAATAAATATATTAAACCCTAAACCTAACCCTAAGTCTAACCCTGACCCTAACACCCCTAACTTTAATATAAATAAATAAAAATTACTATTATTACCTAAATAATTCCTATTTAAAACGAAATACCTGTAAAATAAACCCTAAGCTAGCTACAATATAACTAATAGTTATATTGTAGGTATCTTAGGTTTTATTTTTATTTCATAGCTAAGTTTGTATTTATTTTAACTAGTTAGCAATGTAAGATGTTACTATTTACTAACTACCTAGTTAAAATAAATACAAATTTACCTGTAAAATAAAACCTAACCTGAGTTACACTAACACCTAACATTACAATAAAATAAAATTACATTAAAGGGACATAATACTCATATGCTAAATCACTTGAAACTGATGCAGTATAACTGTAAAAAGCTGACAGGTTTCAAGTTCTGTGTAAAAAGTTATACTCAGCTGCTCCCAGCTGCAGGTAAAAATAAAAAAAAAATGAAGAAATGAACAGCAGCCAATCAGCATCAGCAGTGCTGAGGTCATGAACTCTTACTGTGATCTCATGAGATTTGACTTAACTCTCATGAAATTTCATAGTAAGCTTCCTTTACCTGATTGTTGAAATAATATGAGAGTGCATGAGGCTCATCCTTTCAGATGTCCCAGGACAGACACACTAAAATGCTGCTTAGAAATGCTTTACAATGGGAGGTGGCTACTGAGGAACTTTTGAGGTAAAATATCTTTCTTTTTTACATAGAGATGTTCAGGAGATATTTTCTAGTCAGCTTTTTACAGCTATGCTGCATCACTTTCAAGTGTTTAAACATTTGGGTATTATGGCCCTTTAATTAAATACAATTATCTAAATTACACAAAAAATAAATTATCACATATTTAAACTAATTACACCTAATCTAATAGCCTTATCAAAATAAAAAAGCCCCCCCCCCCACATAAAAAACCTAGCCTACACTATACTGCCAATGGCCCTTCAAAGGGCCTTTTGCGGGGCATTGCCCCAAAGAAATCAGCTCTTTTACCTGTAAAAAACAAAATACAAACAACCCCCCAACAGTAAAACCCACCACCCCCACAACCAACCCCCCCCCAAATAAAAACCTACCTAAAAAACCTAAGCTCCCCATTGCCCTGAAAGGGGCATTTGGATGGGCATTGCCCTTAAAAGGGCATTTAGAACTTTTATGGTGCCCAAAGTCCCTAATCTAAAAATAAAACCCAATAAACCCTTAAAAAAACCTAACACTAACCCCCGAAGATCCACTTACAGTTTTTGAAGACCGGACATCCATCCTCGTCCAGCCGGGAGAAGTCTTCATCTAAGCGGGCAGAAGTCCTCAACGAAACCAGGAGAAGTCTTCATCCAAGCAGCAAGAAGTTGTCCTCCAGGCAGGCAGAAGTCTTCATCCAGATGGCATCTTCTATCTTCATCCTTCCGACATTTGAGCAGCTCCATCTTCAAGACATCCGAAACAGAGTATCCTCTTCTTTCGCTGGCTATTGAAGAATGAAGTTTCCTTTAAATGACGTCATCCAATGTGGCGTCCCTTGAATTCTGATTGGCTGAAAGAATTCTATCAGCCAATCAGAATTAAAGGGTCCTATTAATCCTATTGGCTGTTCCAAAGGGATCTTGGATGACGTCATTTAAAAGAAAACTTCATTCTTCAAGAGCCATCGAAAGAAGTTCAATAGGACCCCTTGATAGGAGATACTCTAACATACAAACCACACATGATATTTAGAAAGGCCAAAAATCTGAAACAAATATTAGCCCCTAGTGAACTTCTGAAAGAAAGAAAAACCAAAGAAGAATATGATCTAAAAGGGAGGTTTTTTTCCCATGTCATACATGCAGAGCTTGTAGATATAGTACAAAAAATAATTTGATCCACTCATCTAGAACTGGGGAAAGCTTTAACATTAGAGACACAATTAGATGTTCACAAAAAGTGGTTGTATACCTAATAAAATGTTCATGTGATCTATTTTACCTAGGTGAAACTACTAGGGTTTTGAGAGATAGGATCAGAGAACATCTCTGCAATATAGAGAAAGGTAATCTTGACACCCACCTATACAAACATTTTAGAGAGACCCACAACAACAACCTAAAGCATTTTAAATGTTGGGGTATAAGTATAGTTAAGGGAAATTGGAGAGGAGGCAATTTTGAAAATAAACTTTTGAGGAAAGAATCAGAAATAATACAGGGAGTGCAGAATTATTAGGCAAGTTGTATTTTTGAGGATTAATTTTATTATTGAACAACAACCATGTTCTCAATGAACCCAAAAAATTCATTAATATCAAAGCTGAATAGTTTTGGAAGTAGTTTTTAGTTTGTTTTTAGTTATAGCTATTTTAGGGGGATATCTGTGTGTGCAGGTGACTATTACTGTGCATAATTATTAGGCAACTTAACAAAAAACAAATATATACCCATTTCAATTATTTATTTTTACCAGTGAAACCAATATAACATCTCAACATTCACAAATATACATTTCTGACATTCAAAAACAAAACAAAAACAAATCAGTGACCAATATAGCCACCATTTTTGCAAGGACACTCAAAAGCCTGCCATCCATGGATTCTGTCAGTGTTTTGATCTGTTCACCATCAACATTGCGTGCAGCAGCAACCACAGCTTCCCAGACACTCTTCAGAGAGGTGTACTGTTTTCCCTCCTTGTAAATCTCACATTTGATGATGGACCACAGGTTCTCAATGGGGTTCAGATAAGGTGAACAAGGAGGCCATGTCATTAGATTTTCTTCTTTTATACCCTTTCTTGCCAGCCACGCTGTGGAGTACTTGGACGCGTGTGATGGAGCATTGTCCTGCATGAAAATCATGTTTTTCTTGAAGGATGCAGACTTCTTCCTGTACCACTGCTTGAAGAAGGTGTCTTCCAGAAACTGGCAGTAGGACTGGGAGTTGAGCTTGACTCCATCCTCAACCCGAAAAGGCCCCACAAGCTCATCTTTGATGATACCAGCCCAAACCAGTACTCCACCTCCACCTTGCTGGCGTCTGAGTCGGACTGGAGCTCTCTGCCCTTTACCAATCCAGCCACGGGGCCATCCATCTGGCCCATCAAGACTCACTCTCATTTCATCAGTCCATAAAACCTTAGAAAAATCAGTCTTGAGATATTTCTTGGCCCAGTCTTGACGTTTCAGCTTGTGTGTCTTGTTCAGTGGTGGTCGTCTTTCAGCCTTTCTTACCTTGGCCATGTCTCTGAGTATTGCACACCTTGTGCTTTTGGGCACTCCAGTGATGTTGCAGCTCTGAAATATGGCCAAACTGGTGGCAAGTGGCATCTTGGCAGTTGCACGCTTGACTTTTCTCAGTTCATGGGCAGTTATTTTGCGCCTTGGTTTTTCCACACGCTTCTTGCGACCCTGTTGACTATTTTGAATGAAAAGCTTGATTGTTCAATGATCACGCTTCAGAAGCTTTGCAATTTTAATAGTGCTGCATCCCTCTGCAAGATATCTCACTATTTTTGACTTTTCTGAGCCTGTCAAGTCCTTCTTTTGACCCATTTTGCCAAAGGAAAGGAAGTTGCCAAATAATTATGCACACCTGATATAGGGTGTTGATGTCATTAGACCACACCCCTTCTCATTACAGAGATGCACATCACCTAATATGCTTAATTGGTAGTAGGCTTTCGAGCCTATACAGCTTGGAGTAAGACAACATGCATCAAGAGGATGATGTGGTCAAAATACTCATTTGCCTAATAATTCTGCACTCCCTGTATTTAAATTGGATACTCTCTTTCCTAAAGGGTTGAACTCAGAAATGGATTTGTCCCCTTTTTTGGGACTGTGAAATAATTTTTATATCTCGATTGCACTGTCTGTTTAGATGGAAAGACCTTAGTCCATTATATATTATTCATATGATGTAATAACTATACTTACAACATGATCAAATTAAAGATACTTCATTATATATAGGATGTTAGTGGTAAATGAGATTGAAATGTGTAATCATTGGTATAGTGCTTATATGGTCTAATTACACATATTAAGATGTCAAAAATCAGAGTGAATCTTTTATAGAATATTTTTGTTATATATTTTTGTTATATTTTTTT
This sequence comes from Bombina bombina, assembly GCF_027579735.1. Classification (NCBI taxonomy): domain Eukaryota; kingdom Metazoa; phylum Chordata; class Amphibia; order Anura; family Bombinatoridae; genus Bombina; species Bombina bombina. The sequence continues at coordinate 310,037,997 of NC_069500.1, forward strand.
TGTGTTCATTTTTAGCATTCTAATAGTATACATATTATTATGGAAATATGGGATATATATATATATATATATATATATATATATATATATATATATATATCTGCCATAGCAAAAGATGTATTTTATATTTTATACTTTATATTTTTTATCTTATTGTTATATTTCTTAGCGTTATATACCCACCTTTTTTCATATTAATATATAAGATATATATATATATATATATATATATATATCTTCACTTATAAATATATTAAGGAAATTCAAGCAATAAATATGAAGGTTCAATAAAGTTTAGCAAAAAATACCACCTTAAAGGGACAGACTACCATAGAATTGTTATTGTTTTAAAATATAGATAATCCCTTAATTACCCATTCCCCAGTTTTGCATAACTAACACAGTTATATTAATATACGTTTTACCTATGTGATTACCTTGTATCTAGGAACCTTCTTCCAGCCCTCTGATCACATGACTGTGACTGTTTATTATCTATTGTCTTAAATTTAGCATTGTTTTGTGCTAAATCTTAAATAACCCTCTGTGCCTGAACACAGAGTTATCTACATGGCCCACATGTACTTTCTGTCTCTTTGTGTTGAAAAGAGATTTAAAAAGCATGTGATAAGAGGCAGCCCTCAAAGGTTTAGAAATTAGCACATGAGCCTACCTATGTTTAGTTTAAACTAAGAATACCAAGAGAAAAAAGCAAATTTGATGATAAAAGTAAATTGGAAAGTTGATTAAAATTAAAAGTCCTATCTGAATAATGAAAGTTTAATTTATACTAGACTGTCCCTTTAAAGAAAAAGAAAAATCCATCTTACAAGAAAATCCATCTTATGAAACAACCTAAGAGAGAAAAAAACACAACCTATGGATTTTAAACAGCAAATATATAGAAGATATATATATACATATATACCGTATTTTTCGCTCCATAAGACGCACTTTTTTTCCTTTCAAAAGTAAAGGAAAATGTTTGTGCGTCTTATGGAGCGAATGTAACTGATAAAAAAAAAATATTAACAAATGACACTTCACTGCAATGTTCCCTCATATGCGCCCGGCCGCGCATTGATTTTAATGACCTGCGCACTTGTTATGGTAATTATTCCCGCGCACCAAATGGGGGTTGTTTAGCCTGGAGCCGTCAGCATGACAAATTGCCCTGGAGCCGTCCGCATGACAAATTGCCCTCATTGCTCAGTTGAGAGAGCGCGGACAAAGACAACACATCGTGTGAGACTGGAAGAGTGTGACACTGAGTTACGGTAAACAATTTGTCTGCTGTAGGTGCAAGGAGCATCCATTTTGTAAGTCTGCCTTTAGTGTCTGCCTGCTGAATCTGATTACTTATCAGCGGTTTTAATATTTTATAAGTTCTCTGCTATGACAAGCAGATAACTTATAAAATATTGAGACTAGACCGCTGATAAGTAATCCGATTCAGAAAAACTTGTTAACTCTCTCGGTCTTTGCTTTGATGACCGATCCGGTGCCGCAGATTCAGTAGTACTGTGTAATTGCATTACAGACACTGTCAATGTACGGTAATTACACAGTACTACTGAATTTTCTGCACTGGATCAGTCATCATCACAGCAAAGACAAAGGCCTAGATTTGGAGTTCGGCGGTAAAAGGGCTGTTAACGCTCCGCGGGCTTTTTTCTGGCCGCACCATAAAATTAACTCTGGTATCGAGAGTTCAAACAAATGCTGCGTTAGCCTCCAAAAAAGGAGCGTAGAGCATTTTTACCGCAAATGCAACTCTCGATACCAGCGGTGCTTACGGACGCGGCCAGCCTCAAAAACGTGCTCGTGCACGATTCCCCCATAGGAAACAATGGGACTGTTTGAGCTGAAAAAAAACCTAACACCTGCAAAAAAGCAGCGTTCAGCTCCTAACGCAGCCCCATTGTTTCCTATGGGGAAACACTTCCTACGTCTGCACCTAACACTCTAACATGTACCCCGAGTCTAAACACCCCTAGCCTTACACTTATTAACCCCTAATCTGCCGCCCCCGCTATCGCTGACACCTGCATATTTTTTTTAACCCCTAATCTGCCGCTCCGTAAACCGCCGCAACCTACGTTATCCCTATGTACCCCTAATCTGCTGCCCTAACATCGCCGACCCCTATATTATATTTATTAACCCCTAATCTGCCCCCCTCAACGTCGCCGACACCTGCCTACACTTATTAACCCCTAATCTGCCGAGCGGACCTGAGCGCTACTATAATAAAGTTATTAACCCCTAATCCGCCTCACTAACCCTATCATAAATAGTATTAACCCCTAATCTGCCCTCCCTAACATCGCCGACACCTACCTTCAATTATTAACCCCTAATCTTCCGAGCGGAGCTCACCGCTATTCTAATAAATGTATTAACCCCTAACGCTAAGTCTAACCCTAACACTAACACCCCCATAACTTAAATATAATTTACATCTAACGAAATTAATTACCTCTTATTAAATAAATGATTCCTATTTAAAGCTAAATACTTACCTGTAAAATAAATCCTAATATAGCTACAATATAAATTATAATTACCTTGTAGCTATTTTAGGATTAATATTTATTTTACAGGCAACTTTGTAATTATTTTAACTAGGTACAATAGCTATTAAATAGTTAAGAACTATTTAATAGCTACCTAGTTAAAATAATAACAAATTTACCTGTAAAATAAATCCTAACCTAAGATATAATTAAACCTAACACTACCCTATCAATAAAATAATTAAATAAACTACCTACAATTACCTACAATTAACCTAACACTACACTATCAATAAATTAATTAAACACAATTGCTACAAATAAATACAATTAAATAAACTAGCTAAAGTACAAAAAATAAAAAAGAACTAAGTTACAAAAAATAAAAAAATATTTACAAACATAAGAAAAATATTTCAACAATTTTAAACTAATTACACCTACTCTAAGCCCCCTAATAAAATAACAAAGCCCCCCAAAATAAAAAATTCCCTACCCTATTCTAAATTAAAAAAGTTACAAGCTCTTTTACCTTACCAGCCCTGAACAGGGCCCTTTGCGGGGCATGCCCCAAGAATTTCAGCTCTTTTGCCTGTAAAAGAATAAATACAATACCCCCCCCCCCAACATTACAACCCACCACCCACATACCCCTAATCTAACCCAAACCCCCCTTAAATAAACCTAACACTAAGCCCCTGAAGATCTTCCTACCTTGTCTTCACCATACCAGGTTCACCGATCCGTCCTGGCTCCAACATCTTCATCCAACCCAAGCGGGGGTTGGCGATCCATCATCCGGTGCTGAAGAGGTCCAGAAGAGGCTCCAAAGTCTTCCTCCTATCCGGCAAGAAGAGGACATCCGGACCGGCAAACATCTTCTCCAAGCGGCATCTTCGATCTTCTTCCATCCGGTGCGGAGCGGGTCCATCTTGAAGCAGGCGACGCGGATCCATCCTCTTCTTCCGTTGTCTCCCGACGAATGACGGTTCCTTTAAGGGACGTCATCCAAGATGGCGTCCCTCGAATTCCGATTGGCTGATAGGATTCTATCAGCCAATCGGAATTAAGGTAGGAATTTTCTGATTGGCTGATGGAATCAGCCAATCAGAATCAAGTTCAATCCGATTGGCTGATCCAATCAGCCAATCAGATTGAGCTCGCATTCTATTGGCTGTTCCGATCAGCCAATAGAATGCGAGCTCAATCTGATTGGCTGATTGGATCAGCCAATCGGATTGAACTTGATTCTGATTGGCTGATTCCATCAGCCAATCAGAAAATTCCTACCTTAATTCCGATTGGCTGATAGAATCCTATCAGCCAATCGGAATTCGAGGGACGCCATCTTGGATGACGTCCCTTAAAGGAACCGTCATTCGTCGGGAGACAACGGAAGAAGAGGATGGATCCGCGTCCAGCTGCATAAGTGGGGTAAGTGTTATTCATCCTACTTCCCCTGAAGGTGAGCAGTGGTTTATTAAGACGCTGACTTGACATCACTGAGATTTGACGGACTGCGTACATTTGTACCAAGGTTGCCTTTTGAGGTAACAAGGTTACCAAAGAAGATCTGTTACATTTTCTTATTAAGCTATATAAGCTAATATCTGCTACATTGTTGCATGAGCACACGGAGACTATTTGGATCTATTGCCTGGTGTCTGGAGACACGGATCCTCTCTCTCTCTATATAAGGAAAATAAACCGTCCATTATTTGGAGCTGTTTTAAAGGTTGTTTGATTATAAGGTGGTATTGGACATTATTTTCACAGATACTTCTTTTTAACAGTTTTAAGAAGTATAACCTAGATTATTATTATATTATCTTATTAAGGGAGACGTCCATGAGATCTGCTTGTTTTATTTTATTTTATGAATTTTATACATATGTAGAATTTTGCTTCTTTTTCTATTTGACTATATGTTAACAGAATAAATGTGTTGGTTATATCTGACTTTTTAGCGCCCTCTTTTTTCATTTCATCCATTTTGTAACAACTCTATAATTACCTGTCTTTTAAAGGGCAAGTAAAGCTTTTTGTTGGTCAGAATTACATTTTGGATCAAGCAATATAATGGTATAATAAATAGCCTACATGTGTCTGACCTGCATTCTTTGTCAGATGGCAAGAGGTTAATTGGAATGCATTGTGCACATACAGTCTCAGTCTCCCTTGTACTGAGTGAAGAGGGGGACATGAAAAACTCTCTCACATTAACCACATTAATGAGCATTGGTGATTTTACATGTTGATTACACACGTTTAATATATGTTATGATCTGATTTTCATTTATTGTAAAACTCCCATTCTCAGTTTATCCCTTTATATTAAAACCTATAAAATAAAGACTAAATTATCATTGATGTCACCTCTAGGTAAGTTAAATGTTTATTTTCAGGAATTTGCAATCAGAAGTTGACTATAAGTAAATTTCAAGTGTACTTAATAAACAATGGAATACGTTACTTAACTGTGTTTCTTTGCCAAATGGATTTTAACTTACTCCCACTTATCTGACATTCATAATATACAAAAGACTGGGACTGAACATTCCAGGAGCCAAAAATATCTAAAAGTCTTGTTCACCACTTACATTCACCTCTTCAATGCCAAGGAAGAGAAAGAGGAGGATGGTGGTTAAAAGCAAAGTTACACATGAATAAGGATATTTTTTTATAAAATATATATTAAAAATGTATCTGGTATTAGAATTAGTTCCATGGTTTGTTTAGAATGTCAGGTAATCTGTGTTGGAAAAGTGGACAGATAGGAATCAAAATGCAGTAGAAATTATTTGGGAATGTATTATGTTTTTTCAAGGGTTTCATCCAATAAAGAGCACTAAATACAGTATAATTACCTAATTGGCAAATACATAATAAAAATACAATGCAATAGAACTTACTTTTAATTTGAAAATTGAAGATTTTTTTCTTGCAAGTTTTTTCTCCTGTTTTATGTGACAGCCATCAGCAAATCACAAAATGCATGTATGTATATACGGTGCACTTCTACTCATGCTCAGAAAGTGTGCATAAAAAATAATGTGCATGGTTTGAAAATAGAATTATATTGGAAAGTTTTTTGTTTAAATTCCATGCTTTAATCATCAAATTTTCCATACTTTAATTTTCACTTTTGAATTTATTGCTTCTTTAAGGACTTTACAAACTATAGGACAACAATATTTGACCAACATATTTGTAAATCTATATATTTCTAAGCGTATTCTATAGCTTGCCCGACACCTGTGTATCCCAGTTCTATGGGTGCTTCCTTATCAATTCCACCATCCCCTCATACATTACACAAAGCAATTTCACAGTGCTAGAGCTATCCGGATTTAAATATTTCCTTTCCCAAGCTAATCCTTTCATGGTTTTATCCTTTGAAACTTCTCTTGCAAGCTCATTTTACTTGATCCCAAATTAATATATAATCCTTCTAAACAATAAGCCATTTATAGAATGTTCTTATATATAAATATATTAAAAAAAATATTGCAATGTTTCATTCTTGTAACTTTCTGGCTGTTTGATGTTGTGTATTTGTATTGCTTAGATATTTAATATAACAACATTGTGTGTCTTCTTGCTTCTTACAGCACCTTTACTCATTTCTTTGTTTAGTGAATTAAAACATAAAACATAGGTAATTTCATTGTTAAAAAATGTTTCTTGGTTCTAAAGAAATGAAAGAGATTTGTTACAGTAGGTCTAATATGCTAGTTATAAAAGGAAATACAACCTATAAATTAACATTGGATATAAGAAGAAAACCTAAGAAGAGAAATAAACCTGTATCTGACTTTATGAAGAATTTTGTATAGTGCGTGATGAAGTGATGCCTCCCCCCTCTTGTGCTCTATAAATGATTTATTTATTAATCATATTACAAATCAATAATCTCTAGTTGTCTAGCGGGTGTGCATGACGCCTTCCTGTTTCCTAGGCCTCCAGTTGTAAGAAATATATGAGGAAATTATCAGCTAAAATTGTTGGGAGTTGTTGGTTCAGGATGGAATTGATTTCCAGTGCCTAGGCTGCACAAAACACACATTTAGTTAGTTGCTTTCTATTTTGGTTGCAAAAGAAATAAATGCCTTAAAGGGAAAGTGTACTGTAAAATTGGTTTCCTCTAAATGTGTTTCCAATTACTTGTTATACTAACCACAGAGAATTAAATGTATGGGTAATAGCTTATTTAGGTTTATTTTTGTATGCAGAATAGCTGGTTTTCTCTTTGAAACCACAATCCATTAAAGGCTAGATTATGAGTGGCGTGCTAACTGTAGCGTGCAAGCGATATTGTTTTTTCTCAACTATTTGTGCATGATGGAAAAAGTGAACGTATTACTAGTTGACAGGGGCCGATTTATCAAAGCGTCAATCTCTGAACATTCTCTATTATTATTACGCTTGCCAGACATCACTAGTTATCTCTGCTGCGAATCTACTTACGACTCCCTTATTTATTAAAGACTCTGTCAAAAACACGTGCGTCAAGTATGGAGAAAAGAACATCGCACTGTTGATAAATGAGTCATCAATGTTGTGAATATTCTGTTTTTTCCAACTTTATTTATACCATTTCATTACTGTTCATGAACAAGCACATTTCTCCAAATCTTATCTTTTATTTTCCATCTGTTAATGTCCAAGAAATAGCTAGATTTATAAAGGAACAACAATAATATCTCATAGAAACTTATTTTCTATGTATTTGCTATAAAAAAACTGATATGTGATATTTTTACATAAATTAATGTATATTTGTATTTCTAGAAATTATGATATGCCTATCTCATGTTTTTTTAAATGACTATTAATGCTAGAATTTGTACATATATCTTTGCCCATACTTCTATAAATATATATATATATATATATATATATATATATATATATATATATATATATATATATGTCAGAAATCTTTAGCAAACATATTTACATGTCCCTAAATTCCTTTTTTTATTCTGAACAATGTTGTCTTTCATAACTCTGTGTTTATTTATACCACTATATGTATATAGTGTAAATGTATTATTATTCTGAGCAGGAATAATTGTGAATATAACATGTAATCAGGGTATCATATGTATTTATTTGCAATCAATAGATATTTTAAGAGCTTGGCCAGTTTTCTCTTTGTAACTATTACCTGTGTAACCCCTCCCTATTGCAGTCTAGTTTTAAACACCACCCCTACACAGGTGCTATAAAATGGGCTCTCATATAATATGACATTTCTTAATGAAAATTAAATTCAACAGAAGGAAGAAGAACACTAAAAATAGCATGACAGTAAAGAGGTGATTTTAATTTCTGCTGTATCTGATTCATGACAGTTTAATGTTAGGTAGACTATCCCTTTGAGCTATCAGTTTAAGATTATATTGAATAAAACATCATTCAATTTTTAAAATCATTGTCTAAAATATTGCAGTGTGTGTCCTTATGTCATCATCAATGTTTAACTTTAATACTAATTTCACATATACATACTTTCAAAGTATAATACACAATGTAACAAATGGCACTTTAATGAGTGATCAATGACACAAGTATCAAGCAATTTGATTAGTTAGTGATAGTATAAAATGTATATTTCAATCAGATTGGCTGATGTCATAAATCATGTGATTATGCATATCCCAATCAAAAGTGGTGGAAAACTTCACTAGTTTGTGGATTGTTTAGGAGTTTTCGTCAAATTTGGTGTGAAAAGTGGAGAGTGGGACTTGTATTACATGCGTTAAACATAGTGTAAATAGATTTACCCAAAAAAGGAAGTTAGCTATAATATGTAATATATTTCATTTTTATCCCTATATCTACTAGTGCACCAAATTTGAAGAAATAATATTTCCCCTTGTTTTATGACAGACAAAGATGTAACATAATCCATAATCCATAATTACTTTTATTATGTAATATGCTTCATTCTTTTGCAGCATCAAACATAACCTTTCTGTGTTTTCAGACTCCAATTGATTTCTATGGCATTCGCGGCCTCAAGGCTGGTGGTTTGAACGATAGGTATGCTGCGGCAGAATAGACGAGATCGTTCCTGTTGAATGTTTGATAAATTGGGAAGAGGGTCAAATAGAGTCGAATGTGAAGTCGAAACATCTGGAATGATGCAAGCATCGATCTGCGTCAGATTGATATCACGGGAGCGTATATTACGTCACACATTTCAACATTTGACGATCTTGATGCTTTGTTAAATACGGTGGAGTCAGGTTAGTGTAACATCAAAGCTCTCAGAAAGGGTAAGGGAAGGATAAAACGTGCAGTAAACACAACATAAATACATGTATAAGTACAGTTTAACTTATATAAACACTGTCTGATAAAAATTATTTTAAAACGTAATAAGGGCTCAAAGATAGATGTATAAGGTGAAAAAAGGGCTGCAAAGGGTTTTAGAATATATATGCATACATAGACATGTCTAAATATGTACGTATGTATATATATATGTATACATGTGTACATATGTATTTATGAATTTATGTATATATATATATATGTATTCGCTCAAGCGAATGTGTTTACTTTTAATTCATAACAGGTGCCCTACTTCTGATGTCCATAAAGAGCTGCAAAATATTCATTATCGATCCTTAATCGATATTTAAGGCTCCCGCTCGAGTGTAAACACTGCTACCAGTGATCTTTTTGCGACCATGCAAATTTTTTCTCCCCAATGGATTTCACGCTCTAACCTGACAGAAGTTAATATTTCACATTCCAATGTTCTTCACATACAGGAAAATTTTATTTTTATTTTATATAATAAATATATATTTATAAAATATATATATATATACAGTAATTTTATTTTATATAAGATATATATATATATATATATATATATATATATATACACACACACACATATATACATATACACATACACCCATATATCTATTCCTACAGATATATAGGTGTAGATATATATTTACATTAACATTTTTAGATATATAGAAATATATATTAAATAATACAAATTGAAAAAAAATTCTATGTGAAGAGCATTGCAATGTAAACTATGCATAAAGCCCTTTGGGTTTTGCGTTTTAGGTCTAACGTAGTGTTGGGTTAGTTCACATGAAGAATTAGTTTTCTTAAAAGGGACAGTAGACTGTAAAATTGTTTTTATATTAATGTATTTTCAATGACTTATTATACCAACTGCAGAGTATAAAATGTATGAAAAATTGTATTTTCAAGTTTATTTGTGTATATGAAATAGCTGGTTTGTGCTTTTAAACCACAGTCTATTTCAATGGGTTTAGTTTCAGGTAATATCAGATCTCATTATGTTATCACTTTTATGTACACAGACTTGCTTCCTTATCTTATATTTGCATGGAAAACCAAAGCTTAATACTTAGAGAGAACAATTGAAAATTATAAATGTATTACTTAACTATCCTGCACCCCACTGAGAGTTTAATTTCTTCTGCTGGCTGTTTTTACTTAGACTTATCAATAGTCTAGACTCCAGGGGCGCGATCCGATATAGATCGTAGTTTGCGGCGCAAGCGAGGGAACCCGCGTCGCCCGCAGTTTCAGCTCGCAACTCGAGCTATCCATATATGTCGCCGTCAGATGCTAACGTGCCGTAAGTCTGATAAACCAGCGATGTCCAGAAATCTGCGCAAGTACAAATTTCTGGCGTCGCCAGTGACTTTCGGCACGTTAGAAACTGCCGGCGCCTACAAAACCTGACTAAAGTCTAAATTACCCGCACTGTCTAACACGCCTCCCTAACATAGCCCGACACGTCTAACACGCCTCCCTAACATAGCCCGACACGTCTAACCCTCTATCCGCTATCCCCCCTCACTAGCCTAACAATAAAATATGTATTAACCCCTAAACCGCCGCTCCCGGAGCCCGCCGCAACCTAATAAAGTTATTAAACCCTAAACCGCCGCCAGCTATACTAAATCTATAACCCCCTAAAGTGAGCCCCTACCCCGCCACTATCTATTTTAAAATTATTAACCCCTAATCTAATCCCCCTACCCCGCCGCCATATATATTAAATTATTTAACCCCTAAAATACTAAACTATCCCTACCACTAAACCTAAGTCTAACCCTACAAATAGCCCTGAAAAGGGCTTTTTGAGTGGCATTGCCCCAAAGTAACAGCTCTTTTGCCAGCCCTTAAAAGGGCTTTTTGCGGGGCATGCCCCAAAGTAACAGCTCTTTTGCCAGCCCTTAAAAGGGCTTTTGGCGGGGCTTTGTCACAAAGTAAACTGCTCTTTTGCCTACAATCTACATCCCCCTACACCGCGGCCACCTATAATAAATGTATTAACCCCTAATCTAATCCCCCTACACCGCTGCCAGCTATATTAACTATATTAACCCTAATTATATTAGGGTTAATATAGTTAATATAGTTATTATATTATATATATTAACTATATTAACCCTAATTATATTAGGGTTAATATCGTTATTATATTATATATATATTAAGTATAATAACCCTATCTAACCTCTAACATCCTAACTAAACTCTTATTAAAATAAATCTAATATTAATATTATTAATTAAAATATTCCTATTTAAATCTAAATACTTACCTATAAAAATAAACCCTAAGATAGCTACAATGTAGATAGCTACAATGTAATTAATAATTACATTATAGCTATGTTAGGGTTTATATTTATTTTACAGGTAAATTGTTAATTATTTTAACTAGGTATAATAGCTATTAAATAGTTATTACCTATTTAATAGCTACCTAGTTAAAATAATCAGATTGAGCTTGCATTCTATTGGCTGTTTCCGATCAGCCAATAGAATGCGAGCTCAATCTGATTGGCTGATTGGATCAGCCAATCGGATTGATCTTGATTCTGATTGGCTGATTCCATCAGCCAAATCAGAATATTCCTACCTTAATTCCGGATCATGGACCTCTTCAGCCCCCCGCTTGGGCTTGGATCAGGACATCGGAGGAGCTCTTCAGGACGGATCGGTGAACCTGGTAGGGTGAAGACAAGGTAGGAAGATCTTCAGGGGCTTAGTGTTAGGTTTATTTAACGGGGGGTTTGGGTTAGATTTGGGGTATGTGGGTGGTGGGTTGTAATGTTGGGGGGGGGTATTGTATGTTTTTTTTTTACAGGCAAAAGAGCTGAATTTCTTGGGGCATGCCCCGCAAAGGGCCCTGTTCAGGGCTGGGTAAGGTAAAAGAGCTTTGAACTTTTTTAATTTAGAATAGGGTAGGGGCATTTTGTTATTTTGGGGGTCTTTGTTATTTTATTAGGGGGCTTAGAGTAGGTGTAATTAGTTTAAAATTGTTGTAATATTTTTCTTATGTTTGTAAATATTTTTTTATTTTTTGTAACTTAGTTCTTTTTTATTTTTTGTACTTTAGATAGTTTATTTCATTGTAGTTATTTGTAGGTATTGTATTTAATGTATTTATTGATAGTGTAGTGTTAGGTTTAATTGTAGATAATGTAGGTATTTTATTTAATTAATTTATTGATAGTGTAGTGGTAGGTTTAATTGTAGATAATTATAGGTATTTTATTTAATTAATTTATTGATAGTGTAGTGGTAGGTTTAATTGTAACTTAGGTTAGGATTTATTTTACAGGTAAATTTGTAATTATTTTAACTATTTTAGCTATTAAATAGTTCTTAACTATTAAATAGCTATTGTACCTGGTTAAAATAATTACAAAGTTGCCTGTAAAATAAATATTAATCCTAAAATAGCTACAGTGTAATTATTCGTTATATTGTAGCTATATTAGGGTTTATTTTACAGCTAAGTATTTAGCTTTAAATAGGAATAATTTATTTAATAAGAGTTAATTAATTTCGTTAGATTAAAATTATATTTAACTTAGGGGGGTGTTAGTGTTAGGGTTAGACTTAGCTTTAGGGGTTAATACATTTATTAGAATAGCGGTGAGCTCTGGTCGGCAGATTAGGGGTTAATAATTGAAGTTAGGTGTTGGCGATGTTAGGGAGGGCAGATTAGGGGTTAATACTATTTATTATAGGGTTAGTGAGGCGGATTAGGGGTTAATAACTTTATAATAGTAGCGGTGCGGTCCGCTCGGCAGATTACGGGTTAATAAGTGTAGGCAGGTGGAGGCGATGTTGTGGGGGGCAGATTAGGGGTTAATAAATATAATATAGGGGTCAGCGGTGTTAGGGGCAGCAGATTAGGGGTACATAGCTATAATGTAGGTGGCGGCGCTTTGCGGTCGACAGATTAGGGGTTAATTATTGTAGGTAGCTGGCGGCGACGTTGTGGGGGGCAGATTAGGGGTTAATAAATATAATATAGGGGTCAGCGGTGTTAGGGGCAGCAGATTAGGGGTACTTAAGTATAACGTAGGTGGCGGTCGGCAGATTAGGGGTTAAAAAATTTAATCGAGTGGCGGCGATGTGGGGGGCCTCGGTTTAGGGGTACATAGGTAGTTTATGGGTGTTAGTGTAGTTTAGAGTACAGTAGTTAAGGGCTTTATGAACCAACGTTAGCCCAGAAAGCTCTTAACTACTGACTTTTTTCCTGCGGCTGGAGTTTTGTCGTTAGATGTCTAACGCTCACTTCAGACACGACTCTAAATACCGGAGTTAGAAAGATCCCATTGAAAAGATAGGATACGCAATTGACGTAAGGGGATCTGCGGTATGGAAAAGTCGCGGCTGAAAAGTGAGCGTTAGACCCTATTTTGAGTGACTCCAAATACCGGAGTTAGCCTAAAACCAGCGTTAGGAGCCTCTAACGCTGTTTTTCACGGCTAACGCCAAATTCCAAATCTAGGCCTAACATAGCTATAATGTAATTAATAATTACATTATAGCTATGTTAGGGTTTATATTTATTTTATAGGTAAATTGTTAATTATTTTAACTAGGTATAATAGCTATTAAATAGTTATTACCTATTTAATAGCTACCTAGTTAAAATAATTACCCAATTACCTGTAAAATAAATCCTAACCTAAGTTACAAATACACCTACACTATCAATAAATTAAATAAACTACAAATATCTATCTAAAAATACAATTAAATAAACTAAACTAAATTGCAAAAACAAACAAACACTAAATTACAAAAAATAAAAAAAAGATTACAAGATTTTTAAGCTAATTACACCTATTCTAAGCCCCCTAATAAAATAATAAACCCCCAAAATAAAAAAAATTCCCTACCCTATTCTAAATTAAAAAAAAGTTCAAAGCTCTTTTACCTTACCAGCCCTTAAAAGGGCCTTTTGTGGGGGCATGCCCCAAAGAAAACTGCTCTTTTGCCTGCAAAAAAAAACACAATACCACCCCCCAACATTACAACCCACCACCCTCATACCCCTAATCTAACCCAAACCCCCCTTAAATAAACCTAACACTACCCCCCCTGAAGATCTCCCTACCTTGTATTCACCCCGCCGGGCAGAACTCCTCATCCGATCCGGGCGATGTCTTCCAGCAAGCGGCAGTGAAGTCTTCTTCCATCCGGGCGATGTCTTGAAGCAAGCGGCAGAGAGTCTTCTTCCATCGGCGATGTCTTCAAGCAAATCGGCATCTTCAATCTTCTTTGTTCGCTCCTCCGCCGCGGAGCATCCATCCGGCACAACGACTTCCCGACGAATGAGGTTCCTTTAAATGACGTCATCCAAGATGGCGTCCGCCGAATTCCGATTGGCTGATAGGATTCTATCAGCCAATCGGAATTAAGGTAGAAAAATCTGATTGGCTGATTGAATCAGCCAATCAGATTCAAGTTCAATCCGATTGGCTGAACCAATCAGCCAATCGGATTGAACCAATCAGCCAATCAGAATATTCCTACCTTAATTCCGATTGGCTGATAGAATCCTATCAGCCAATCGGAATTCGAGGGATGCGATCTTGGATGACGTCCCTTAAAGGAACCGTCATTCGGCTAGTAGGCGTCGGGAGAAGAGGATGTTCGGAGGTCTGCAAGATGGATCCGGAAGAAAGAAGATTGAAGATGCCGTTGATAGAAGACTTCATCCGGATTATGGACCTCTTGAGCTCCCGCTTGGATGAAGACTTCATCCGGATCATGGACCTCTTCAGCTCCCGCTTGGATGAAGACTTCAGCCGGATCATGGACCTCTTCAGCCCCCCGCTTGGGCTTGGATCAGGACATCGGAGGAGCTCTTCAGGACGGATCGGTGAACCTGGTAGGGTGAAGACAAGGTAGGAAGATCTTCAGGGGCTTAGTGTTAGGTTTATTTAAGGGGGGTTTGGGTTAGATTAGGGGTATGTGGGTGGTGGGTTGTAATGTTGGGGGGGGTATTGTATGTTTTTTTAAACAGGCAAAAGAGCTGAATTTCTTGGGGCATGCCCCGCAAAGGGCCCTGTTCAGGGCTGGTAAGATAAAAGAGCTTTGAAATGTAGTAATTTAGAATAGGGTAGGGCATTTTGTTATTTTGGGGGTCTTTGTTATTTTATTAGGGGGCTTAGAGTAGGTGTAATTAGTTTAAAATTGTTGTAATATTTTTCTTATGTTTGTAAATATTTTTTTATTTTTTGTAACTTAGTTCTTTTTTATTTTTTGTACTTTAGTTAGTTTATTTCATTGTAGTTATTTAGGAATTGTATTTAATTTATTTATTGATAGTGTAGTGTTAGGTTTAATTGTAGGTAATTGTAGGTATTTTATTTAATTAATTTAATGATAGTATAGTGTTAGGTTTAATTGTAACTTAGGTTAGGATTTATTTTACAGGTAATTTTGTTATTATTTTAACTATGTAACTATTAAATAGTTCTTAACTATTTAATAGCTATTGTACCTGGTTAAAATAATTACAAAGTTGCCTGTAAAATAAATATTGATCCTAAAATAGCTACAATGTAATTATAATTTATATTGTAGCTATATTAGGATTTATTTTACAGGTAAGTATTTAGCTTTAAATAGGAATAATTTATTTAATAAGAGTTAATTAATTTCGTTAGATTAAAATTATATTTAATTTAGGGGGGTGTTAGTGTTAGGGTTAGACTTAGCTTTAGGGGTTAATACATTTATTATAGTAGCGGTGAGCTCCGGTCGGCAGATTAGGGGTTAATGTTTGAAGTTAGGTGTCAGCGATGTTAGGGAGGGCAGATTAGGGGTTAATACTATTTATTATAGGGTTAGTGATGCGGATTAGGGGTTAATAACTTTATTATAGTAGCGCTCAGGTCCGCTCGGCAGATTAGGGGGTTAATAAGTGTAGGCAGGTGGATGCGACGTTGAGGGGGGCAGATTAGGGGTTAATAAATATAATATAGGGGTCGGCGGTGTTAGGGGCAGCAGATTAGGGGTACATAAGGATAATGTAAGTAGCGGCGGTTTACGGAGCGACTGATTAGGGGTTAAAAATCATATGCAGGGGTCAGCGATAGCGGGGGCGGCAGATTAGGGGTTAATAAGTGTAAGGCTAGGGGTGTTTAGACTCGGGGGTACATGTTAGGGTGTTAG
The DNA here is from genome assembly GCF_027579735.1 of Bombina bombina. NCBI lineage: Eukaryota > Metazoa > Chordata > Amphibia > Anura > Bombinatoridae > Bombina > Bombina bombina. The sequence goes on from NC_069500.1 coordinate 310,054,016, forward strand.
GTGCAGACGTAGGAAGTGTTTCCCCATAGCAAACAATGGGGCTGCGTAGGAGCTGAACGCGGCTTTTTTGCAGGTGTTAGGTTTTTTTTCAGCTCAAACAGCCCCATTGTTTGCTATGGGGAATCGTGCATGAGCACGTTTTTGAGGCTGGCCGCTTGCGTAAGCAACCTCTGGTATCGAGAATTGAAGCTGCGTTAAAAATGCTCTACGCTCCTTTTTTGGAGCCTAACGCAGCCTTTTTGTGGACTCTCAATACCAGAGTTATTTTTATGGTGCGGCCAGAAAAAAGCCGGCGTTAGCTACGCGGGTCGTTACCGACAAAACTCCAAATCTAGCCGTTAGGGTTTATTTTTATAGGTAAGTATTTAGATTTAAATAGGAATATTTTAGTATATAATATGAATTAGATTTATTTAATAAGAATTTAGTTAGGGGTGTTAGGGTTAGATAGAGTTAATATAGTTTATATAAATACTATAGTAACTATATTAACTATATTAACCCTAATATAATTAGGGTTAATATAGTTAATATATATAATGTAATAACTATATTAACTATAATATACTTAGGGTTAATATAGATAATATAGCTGGCGGCGGGGTAGGTAGATTAAATTAGGGGTTAATAATTTTAATATAGATGGCGGCGGTGTAAGGGGTTCACATTAGGGGATAGATCAGTTAGATAGTGGCGGTTTTAGGGGCTTACAGTAGGGGGATAGTTAATGTAGATGGCGACGGTTTAGGGGTTAAATACTTTATTATGGATTGCGGCGGGGGATCGCGGTTGACAGGGAGATAGACATTGCGCATGCGTTAGGTGTTAGGTTTATTTTAGCAGATCGCGGTTGACAGGGAGATAGACATTGCGCATGCGTTAGGTGTTAGGTTTATTTTAGCAGATCGCGGTTGACAGGGAGATAGACATTGCACATGCGTTAGGTGTTAGGTTTATTTTAGCAGCCAGTTTAGGGAGTTACGGGGCTCCAATAGTCAGCGTAAGGCTTCTTACGGCTGCTTTTTGTGGCGAGGTGAAAATGGAGTAAGATTTCTCCATTTTCGCCACGTAAGTCCTTACGCTGTATATTGGATACCAAACTGCGCGGGTTTGGTATACCTGCCTATGGCCCAAAAAACTACGGGCGACGGCAGAAATATACGCACGTAACTTCTAGGTTACGCCGTATATAGGATACCAAACCCGCGCAAATATTGGCGTTGCCGACTTTTGCGGGCGACGATTTTTATCGGATCGACCCCCAGTATAGAAACTTTCAGTATAGGTGGGGATACTACAGGCTAAATAAACTATTTCAAATGCTGAAATAAGGGTAAATGAGCTATTTGTAAACATTTTAATACACTCTAGCAGGTAAAATGGATAATTGGGAGCAATTTAAAGGAGAGAACTTTTTTGGAAGAACTGTACCTTTAAGGCGCGCTATTGACTTATTAAATTTGAAATATTGTAAAAAGGTATTAATGATAAATATTATTGTTAACAATTATAATAGATCATGTAAAATATAAATATATATTCTATGTATATTTTTAGAATATTTTAGTACATCTATAATAATTATTTTCATTTATTATTAAAAATTTAAATATTTTATATTTAATAAATTCATAATGTGCCTTAACTCATGTCGGGTAAGCGCACATAAAGAATTAGTGTACTCCTATTGGGTATGAACACATACAATTAGTCTGAGTACACTAAGGGCTCGATTTACCAAAGCCCTACGGCTGCAAGTTCTCACAAGAACTTGCTCGCCGTAATTTAACAAGCAGCGGTCACCAGACCGCCGCTTCCCTAACCTCTTCGCCACCTCTAAGGTGGCGAAATTCAATCTCTGCGGTCAAGTCTGACCGGGAAGATTGACAGCTCCTGCCCGCGCGTGATGTGACTGTGCGCGGGCGGGATTACACGCAAGCGCAAAATTGTGTTCATGTGGCAATGGTGATTACCTGCGGGTAATTTCGCCCCGCCACAGGCGAGCTGAGGCAACACAGGGGCGCGTATACGCGCCCCTGTACGCTCAGCTTTGATAAATATAGCCCTAATTCTTCATGTGCGCTAACCCGACATGAGTTATCTTAAAGGGACAGTCAAGTCCAAAAAAAACTTTCATGATTCAGACTATCTGTGTGCGGGGTGAAATTACCCGCAGGTCATCAACCATTGCACATGCAATCCCTCCCGCGCAAAAAGACTAAGCAGTTAATTAGGAAGGTTAAAGCTCATGCAGAAGAGAAGATAGCACAGTCAGTAAAACATGGGGACAAAACATTCTTTAGATATATCAGTGAAAGAAGAAAAAATAAGGTAGGAATAGTAAAATTGAAATCAGTTGATAGGTAGAATAATAGAAGGAGATAAGCAGGCGGTCTCAATGATTACTTCTGTTCTGTTTTCATAGAAAAATTGTGAATATAGAATGTCTACATTAAGGAATGCTTATGAAAAATAGAAACAAGCTTAACAGTAATCTTTTTACAGAGGATGAGGTTTTGTTAGCATTATCAAAAATAAATGTTAAAAAGTCAGTGGGTCCTGATAATATTCATCCAAGGGTTTTAAAAAGAACTTCGATCAGTGCTACTGTCCCATTAACTGATCTGTTTAATTAGTCAATATTAACAGGAGCTGTCCAATTGATTGGAGAATAGCAAATGTAATACCTCTTCATAAAAAGGGCAGTAGAGAAGAATCTGGCAACCACAGACCAGTTAGTTTAACTTCAGTAGTAGGGAAATTAATGGAAAGCCTCTTAAAAAAAAGAATTATGACTTACATAAAGACAAACAATTTAGAAGACCAAAATCAGCATGGTTTTACTTCAGGGAGATCATGTCAGACTAATCTAATTGACTTCTTTGATTATGTAACAAAAGTATTAAGACAAAGGTGGAGCAGTTGATGTAGCATATCTAGATTTCAGCAAAGCATTTGACACCGTCCCACACAATAAGCTAATTCACAAACTGTATCTCCTTGATCTAGATTCAAAAATTGTGAACTGGGTGGAATGTTGGCTTAAGGACAGAAAACAAAGTGTCTTAGTAAACGGAGTTCAATTCAGCAGAGGGGGCTGTTACTAGTGGTGTTGCTCAGGGGTCAGTTCTGGGGGCCTGTTTGGTTTAACATATTTTATCTGCGATATCAGCAAAGGGCTACAGGGGAAAGTATGTCTGTTTGCAGATGATACAAAATTTGTGAAAGAGTGGATGTTCCAGGGGGGGGTAGACCAAAATGAGAAGTGATATACAACAATTGGAGGATTGGACAAAACGACTGCGATCTAAAGTTTAACACAGCAAAGTGTAAAATAATGCATTTAGGGAAGAAAAAATCCAAATGTTAATTACAGACTCAATGACACTTTTACTGACTGTTACAGATGAGGAACAGGACTTGGACTTATTATTTCAGATGATTTAAAATTAGTAAACAATGTAGTAATGCAGCGAGTAAGGCTAGCAGAATGCTTGGATGTATTGGTAGTGGTATTTGCAGCAGAAATAGTAAGGTTCTTATGCCACTTTATAGATCATTAGTTAGGCCTCATCTTGAGTATTGTGTGCAGTTCTGGCATGCCATATCTTCAGAAGGATATTAACCAACTTGAATCTGTGCAAAGGAGGGCTACCAAATGGTACATGGTCTAAAAAATAAAACTTACCAGGATAGCTCAATGACCTAAATATGTATAGCTTAGAGGAGAGAAGGGAAAGAGGTGATATGAATAGGCACTTTCAAGTACATTAAAAGGTTTAGTAAAACTGTGGCTGTGGGTATTTTACATTAAATGAAAATTCAAGAACAAGGGGTCATGAGCTCAAGCTAAAGGGTAGTAGATTCAGGAGTAATTTGAGGAAGCACTTCTCTTACAGAACGAGTGATTGATTTATGGAATAAACTTCCTCAAGAGGTAGCTAGCAACAAACACTGTGGGGGACTTTAAAATGCATGGGACAAGCATAAGGCTATCCTACAAACTAGATAAGTTTATACTGTTAGGTAATATCGGGCAGACTTGCTGGGCCTATGGCTCTTATCGCCCGTCAATATCTATGACATATGAAGATAGGACATGTAATTTTAAACAGCATTCCAATTTTCTTTTATCACCAATTTTTGCTTTGTTCTCTTGGTTATTCTTAGTTGAAAGCTAAACCTAGAAGGTTCATATGCTAATTTATTAGACCTTGAAGGCCGCCTCTAATCTAAATGCATTTTTGATAGTTTTTCACCCACTAGAGGGCATTAGTTCATGTGTTTCATATAGATATAATTGAGCTCATGCACGTGAATTTACCATGGAGACAGCTCTGATTGGCTAAACTGCAAGTCTGTCAAAAGAACTGAAGGTAAAATCGTGTATAATTATAACTGTGTTGGTTATGCAAAACTGGGAATAGGTAATATAGGGATTATCTATCTTTTTAAACAAGAAAAATTCTCTGTGTTGACTGTCCCTTTAAGGTGCGTTATGTATTTATTAAAACATTTTTTTTAAAATATTAATTATTAATCTTAATACTTTATCATAGCTGTACTAAAATATTATAAAAAGTTTATTATATATATTTATCTATATATAATATATATATATATATATATACACACACACATATATATTTTACAGTATCTATAATTATTTAATAATTATTATTAATATTCTTTCAATATTTTATATTTTCATATTTCAATAACGCGCCTTAAGATAACTAATTCTTCATGTGCACTAACCCGACACAGCATTAAACCTAAAGCTGAAAACCACCATTACACATATTTTACATTCCAATGTTCTTTCATACATAAAAAAATATATAATTTTTATTATTAAATATGTATTTCTATATATATCTAGATAATGTTAATGTTTTATATATACTATATTATATATATATATATATATATATATATATGTATATAAGTGTATATATATATATATATATATATATATTCCTTTATATCTATAGGAATAGCTATATAGGGATATATAGCTATGTATATAGCAATATGTATTTAACCCTTTGAGTGCTAAGCACTTTCCCACCTGGGTGCTAAGCACATTTGAGGGTTTTTTAAATTTTACATTTTTTTAAATATTTTTTTTTACTTTTTTTTTTTTTTTCTTTTCAGATCCCCCAAGACATATGCCGTTGGAAAGGTTAGGTGATTACCTTTCCAACGGTGGGTCTTGAGGGTCCTGTAGCTGCTCTAGATGCCTGAGATACAGGCTTCTAAGCAGCATACCCCCTTTCCCTATATTGTTTGTCATTTTTAAATAAAGTTGCGTGGTGACATCATTACGCATGAAGTCACCACGCAAACGGAAAGCCCCGGCGATTCCTGACACTCTACAGACATGATTGCCGGGTAGGAGCGGGATGGTGGTGGGAGCCCCCAGATCTCCCCCAAGGTGGGAGGAGTGCTAGCGACGGCTCTGAGCCGTCGTTAGCACCTGAGTGAGAAACTCTGCGACGGCTCAGAGCCGTCGTTAGCCACTCACGGGGTAAAAATAAAAATATAATTTTCCTGTATGTGAAGAACATTGGAATGTTAAATAGTTACAGTAAAACACATTATTAAAATATTATTATAGAATTATTATTTAGACATATATATATATATATATATATATATATATATATATATATATATATATACAGGTAGCCCTCAGTTTATGTCGGGGTTAGGTTCCAGAAGGAATGGTTGTAAATCGAAACCCTTGTAAATTGAAACCCAGTTTATAATGTAAGTCAATGGGAAGTGAGGGAGTTAGGTTCCAGGCCCCTCTCAAAATTGTCATAAGTAACGCCTAATATATTATTTTTAAAGCTTTGAAATGACGACTTTAAATGCTAAACAGCATTAGACACATAATATATAATTAAACTAAGTTAAATGAACAAAAACATTTGCTAAAACAGCATTATAAAACCTAATAAAAAAAATCACGCAACACAGACTTTACTTGCATTTTTTTTGCAAAGCAGTTCTTTCTATGCATTCCACTCTGGACGGATTTATAGACGGGAAGATCTTGTTCCTTGAAAGCTGCTCGATAGATAAGGTCTAGCTAGCTACACTGATTAATTTCAGCCTGCTTGTGTACTTGGCTTGCATATCTTTGTTGCAACACCAGCTCCACCCTACTGGCTATTTTAATTAATGCACTGCTTCTCAATACTTTTCAATAACAGTCACATGACTGAAAAAAAGGTTGTTATTCTGAAACGGTGCAAATTGGACCATTTTAAACCGAGGGCCCACCTGTATACAGGGCCGCCATCAGGGGGTGACAGGAGTGACTCCTGTCAGGGGCCCAATGGGCCCAGGGGGGCCCCATGAGGCAAGAACAACTAAAAAAAAGTTTTTAAAATTTTGGCAGCCAGCAGTGGGAACTACAGCAGAGTGCTAATTGAGCATGGCAAATGTTATTACAAGGAGTAAAGTATTAGCATTTAAGAGGATTTCTGAGTGTGCACTAAATCACTATGCACAGTGTGAGACAGACTTGACACTTTGTTTGTACAGTGTTTGCCTGAGTCAGACAGCATTGCAAGAGGAGGGTAGGAATTACTTAGTAAATGTTTTTTATTTCTTTGTGCAATTTCGGATTGTAACTTCAGTGTGGTAGTAGTTGTATGGGTGGGGCCCAGATATGAATAAAACACATTTTTTTTTAGCAGACAGTGTATTTATGATTATTTGACAATGCTGTAGAAATTCTATATTTAAAGCCATGCAAAAATGTTTCCTCCTCAATACACAAATGGTAGGTGCCCTTTTGGTAGATTTTTAATTAATATTTATATATATATATTAATTACATTCCAGTTTACTGCCTCTTTTATGCAAGGACTTTCCAGATGCAAGGAGGCATTTTAGCTAAGATTTTTACATCTGCATAAAATGTTATACTCTCAGACTAAGATTGATCAGTGTTTGAAATGAGACAGGTTAACTTAAAACTTTTTCAGTTTACACTACAGCTGACTTAATTTTGAAATATATACAAAACAAGCCTAAATCCTGCGTTTAACCAGATCTAATGGTATGAGTTCCACAGCTTATGGTTCCACCAAGACCATATAGAGTACAGAATTTTCATAATCCATAAGTACAGCTGACAGATGGGAACATTTGTACACTATATTTGAAGTGGTGCTCTTGGTTGGGGAAAATGGGGCAAAAAAAACAAACATATGTCAACCTTTTAAAAGTACTTTTCTTCATCCTAGCCATCTACCCAGATCATTAATGTACAATTTTGAATTCACAAAAATTTAAAAAGTGATCTCTTAATTTCTGCAATTTTGTCACACACTGTTGATTTAGGGGATGCAATGTGCAGAAATGTTACTTCCTGTGAGTGTTTCTGTGGGTGTCTGTGTTTATGTCTTTGTGCTTTTGCTTGTGTCTCTATGAGTGTGTATGTATTTTTTTTCTGTGGGTCTCTCTGTGAGGGTGGGTGGGTGTGTCTTTTTGCATTTTCATGGGCATGTCTGTGAGGGTGTATGTCTGTTATTTTTCCATTGTTGTCTCTTTAAGGGTGTATGTATGTCTTTGTGTATTTTCTCTGGATGCCTCTGTGAGGGTGGGTGTGTGTATGTATGTTTGTGTTTTCTGTGGATGTCTCTGTGACAGTGTGTGTTTTCTGTGGGTGTCTCTGTGAGGGTATGTGTAATGTCTGTGTATTTTCTGTGAGTGTCTCTGTGAGAGTGTGTGTATGTCTTTGTGTGTTTTCTGTGGATGTCTCATTGAGGGTGTGTATGTATGTATGTCTTTCTGTGTTTTATGTGGTTGTCTCTCTGTGTGTGTGTGTGTATGTTTTTGTGGGTTTTATGTGGGTGTGTGTGTGTGTATGTCTTTGTGTGTTTTCTGAGGCATGTCTCTGTCGGTGTTTCCTTGGGTGTATGTGCAAGTTTGAGTTTGTGTGTGTCCATTGTCTGTCCCTTTTTAGGACATTTTGACCTTACTACTGATTATTCACATCTTTCTACAGACTTTGAGACTGAGACCTTTCTGGAAGTCACCAATCCACCATTTAACCTTTAAATGATTGTTTAGGCAGTTCAGGGTCCTTCCTTCCAGCCACTGAATGCTGTTGTCATCATTTAGTTGGCAACTTCCTTGACAAAAGATAATCAGAACTCCATATTTTGTTTTGTAAATCCTCCTTTTTTGACAAAACTGTAGTCTACTCATTACTTGTCAGGTCAATGTAAACAAGTGCTGAGTGTCTGTGTCTGAGTGTGTTTGTGTGTTTCTTTGCATGTCTGCTAGAGTGTCTATATGTGAATCCTTATGTGTGAGTGTGTGTGTTTCAGTGTATGAGTGTGTTTCTGTGTTTGTGTGTTACTACCTACTTTACAACATTTCCAAGTTTGACTACACTTAAGAATAAAGTGCATATACGTTTTAGTCACTTGGTCAAAATTGCACATGTCAAGGTGTGTGGGGGGGCCCTGATCAATGGTTAAGTCAGGGGCCCCAAAATTTGTAGTGGCGGCCCCTGCCTGTATATATATATATATATATATATATATATATATATAATAGCCCTTTGCAGTCAAATACATCCCAAAAAAGGGACAAATGGAGGTTAAGAAAGATGGTATGTATGCGCGCCAAAAGCTAAGGGGATAATACAGATACCTTTGAATCCTTATAAAAAAAAAATATGAATATTTGTATGTCTAATTTTTTATTAGATAGTGTTTACATGAGTCTAACATTATATTTTAACGTATTTACATTGTGTTTGGTGCAACTTTTATTTTTAGTTCTAATGCAAGGTCTTCAGTCGTGCTAACCCAACTCACGCTAAATTTGATTGCGCTCGAGAAAACGTGTTTTACTTTCAACAGTTAATACACACGCAAACATTAGCACCGTACTTGTAATCTAGCCCACATTTGTTACAGTGTAGCAGCAATATTAGCAATTAAATACCTTCCAATACAGTGTGTTCTTATAGTGGCTATACACATACAATAATAATAAAGAAAAGTGTCAATTCTGAGGGGCGGAGCCGGGCCACGCTGGGATATGGCCGCCACATTGAAAGGGCTCCCATCGCCATTGCCAGCAAAAACTGCATAATATAGTGCAAACCCTCATTTTTAATGCACTAAACTAGAGCAGGACAAGGAGAAGAACAGGGCATACCATTTAACACCAGGCATCAGACCCGATCGTCAAAACAGAGGAGAGCTTCTATCCCCAACACAAGCTACAGGCCGCAAGCGGTGTAATATATGCCACGCTACCCGGGAGCAGCACACTTCATCTGACTGCAGCTGGAGTCCGTTGCAGGGCTGCCACAGTTTTTCACCGGAAAGGAAGTTAGCGGGAGCAGAGATCCAGACTGGGTGCCACCAGCGGGGAAATACCCGCCACTGCTCGTCAGCTGCTGAGGGGACACAAATAAGGTACTCATTGCCACACCGCATGGGGTTTAATCTTTTCCCCATCCCTAACTGCATCGAGAGGATAGTGGCTTACAAGTTAGATAAGGGTTAAGTTAGGAGCCTGTGCATTTACATCCCTAACACACTTATAATTATACAGGCAAGGACTGAGTAAAAACGGCAGGCCAGTGACATAAGGCCTTGTAATAAACCCTTAGCCATATAGGAAACAGCACACACGTGGGCTTTTGAGCTTTGGTATCACCGATCAGCATTCACTGTCATCTGGGCAATCAGTGTTGCTTAATAATTGGCTCTAAGCCTGTACAACACCACATTTTGAAATTCAAGTACCGTGTATAAAGGATTAATTTGATCCTCCCTATCTTTATCTTCGGACATATTTAAAACTGGTGGCAACACATCCATTAAGTCCACACGCATCCTGGAGATTCCCCAAGCACCTTAACCCTATGTGATGCCTTGTAAGAAACAGCACAAAGCAGGGACACCAAGGCCTAATAACTCCCTTAGTCAATACCTAAAGCCTGTTGAATCCAAAACAGGCAATAGCAGAGAGGGAAATGGCGAGTAGACAGGACACCTCATCAATGCAAAGCAGCCAAGATGATATATCTCTGACATCCTATATCACAAGAGACGATTTGCAGCATCTGTCTTCAAAAGAAGACATACAGGGAGGTGCTCAAAGAAATGAGGTCTCTTTTTGGGGACCTAAGAAAAGATATCAGTGCCTTAGACCGCAGGGTCCTGAAGATAGAGGAACAACATAACGCAGTCACAGCAAACATCAAACACAACACTGCAGACCTGCGGAGTCAATCTGAACAAATTTTTTATTTAACAGACAAAATGGAAGATTTGGACAATCGTTGCAGACGAAACAATCTTAGGTTTCGAGGGGTATCTGAAACTGTCCACCCCCCCCGCTATAGAAGGTTACCTACAGGCCCCTTTTCAGGATAATTAGGGATGACCCTTCAGCTAGAGAAATTACAATTGAGAGGGCCCACAGGGCTCTTAGGCCGAAACCTCCTCCTAAAGCTCCTCCCAGAGACATCATAGTAAAGTTCTTGAGTTTTAAGGATAAGGAAAACATACTTAAAAGCGCAAGAGCAAAGCATCCTATTCTGCATGTAGGGGAAGAAATACAGATTTTTACAGATCTGTCCCCAGTCACCTTGCAGAAACGCCGCAAACTCTCGCATATAACATCTCATCTAGGCAAGAACAAGATACAGTACCGCTGGGGGTTTCCAGTTTCCATCATAGTGACTCACAACAACAAGGCAGTAATCTACAGGCCTGGTACTAACCCCCAACTCTTCTATAAAGAACTGGACTTAACAAGGAATACCGAAATAGATCCACATCAGTCACCAGGAAGAGAGTCGTACAGATCCGGGTCACCAAATGACATTGCTAATTCAGATGAGTAAATGCATAATATGTCTGGTTTTAAGAATTATAGTATATGCTCAATTCTAGTTATTACATACCCTGTTGTATTATTTTTTGTATGATTACCATTGAGCATACCTCCCAGAATAATGGTAGACAAAGTGACTGATAACTCTCCAACACAGTGATGAAGAAGTTTCATCACCAACCAGTTCTTGCCAAAATTGTGTTGTTTTTGCATTTGGATATGTTTGCATTTATGTTACTAGTTCCTCACCATTTATGCAAAATGTGAAGCATTGATGTCTAGGAATTTTCCCCTGTCTCTCGCTTCCTTTCCCCTATGTTTTTTCCTTTTCCCCCCCTTCCCTTTATTTCCCCCATCCCCCTCCT